>NC_041693.1:357500-380000 GCF_900097015.1 Plasmodium sp. gorilla clade G2
AATGTTAAAAATAAAGAAATTTTATATATAAATATAAAAATAAACATAAACATATATATATGTATTATATATATGTATTATATATATGTATTATATATATGTATTATATATATGTATTATATATATATATATATATATATATATATTTATTTATTTATAATTTTCCTTTTTTTCCTTTAATTTTTTGTAAGATTTTTTTTTTTGTTTTTAGGACACACATGTATATATTCATTATATATATTTACATGTACATACTTTTTTATTTAATTAATCATATAATAATTTTTTTTGTTTTTTAAAAACTATAAAATAAAAAAAAAAATATATATATATATATATATATATTATAATATATATTATAATATATATGGATTTATCATTTTGGGGGAATAGAAAAAATTATTCAAATATTAAAGAAAAACAAACGTTTTTTATAAAGTTGCAAAAAAAAAAAAAACAATAAAAAAAAATAAAAAATAATAAATAAATATATACATATATATTATATATTATTATCTAAAAAAAATTATACATATTATCATAAACAAAAAATCGTTATGTATTTATGTATTTATATATTTATTTATACTTTTAAAAAACACTCTTTTCAAAAACAACAAAAAAAAAAAAAATTAAAATATATAAATAAATAAATAAAGAAAGATATATATATATATAAACATATTATATATACTATATAAAAATAAAATTTACACATAAAATAATACAAATTAAAAAGTTTTAAATAACTTTAATTAAACATATTAAATTGTATTATTATTATTTTTAAATATATTAAAAAAGGGATGATTTTTTATAATTTAAATTTAGGCATTTTTTCTCAAATTTGTTTTTTTATTTTTTTCTGATTCTTCATCGTCTTCTTCATCTTCGTCTTCTTCATCTTCGTCTTCATCTTCTTCGTCTTCATCTTCTTCATCGTCTTCTTCATCATCGTCTTCATCATCATCGTTTTCATCTTCATCGTCTTCATCATCATCGTCTTCTTCACCGTCTTCATCGTCTTCATCTTCTTCATCTTCTTCATCGTCTTCATCTTCATCATCTTCATCGTCATCTTCTTCATCGTCATCTTCTTCATCGTCATCTTCTTCATCTTCATCTTCTTCATCTTCTTCATCTTCATCTTCTTCATCTTCATCATCGTCTTCACCTTCTGATTCCTCTTCTGATTCTTCCTCTGATTCTTCTTCTGATTCCTCTTCTGATTCCTCTTCTGATTCCTCTTCTGATCCTTCTTCTGATCCTTCCTCTGATTCTTCTTCTGATTCTTCATCTGAATCTTCTTCAGATTCTTCTTTTTTGTCCTCTTTCTTATCATCATGTTTGTGTTCTTCTGTTTGTTCTTTCTTCTTATCATCATGTTTGTGTTCTTCTGTTTCTTCTTTCTTCTTATCATCATATTTCTGTTCTTCTGTTTGTTCTTTCTTCTTATCATCATGTTTGTGTTCTTCTGTTTGTTCTTTCTTCTTATCATCATGTTTGTGTTCTTCTGTTTGTTCTTTCTTCTTATCAACATGTTTGTGTTCTTCTGTTTCTTCTTTCTTCTTATCATCATGTTTGTGTTCTTCTGTTTCTTCTTTCTTCTTATCAACATGTGTGTGTTTTTGAACTTTCTTTTCATGTTTCTTAGTAATATTTTTAATCTTATCATTCTTTTTCGGTCCTACATTTACCTTTCCTATGTTACCTATTAATTGTTCTTGCATAGATAAGTGTTTTTCTTTAACATCTTTTTTATCTGTTAAGGTTAATTGTTGTGATGCATCTGCTGGTTTATGTTGTTCTGCATCTGTTGATTTAAGTTGTATAATTTTTTGTTGTAATTGATATAATGGTTTATTTTTTACTGTTATGTGTTGTTGTTCACATGTTTTTTTATCTTCTAAGGTTATTATTTGTATATTATCTTCATGTTCAGTTCCTATAAAGTTTTTAAATATGTGTGTTTCTGCTTTTTCTTTTGTATCTTTTTTATGTTTTACTTCCTCTTTCTTTTCTTCTGTTTTATGTTCTTGTAGTATACTTACGTCTGTCAATGGGATGGGTACTGGTAACATAATTTCATTGTTCGTTTCTTCACTTGTTTGCTGTTGTTGTTGTTGGATTTTTTCTTCATTTTGTTTTATTTGTTTTATTTGTTTTATTTGTTTTGTTTGTTTTGTTTGTTTTGCTTGTTTTGCTTGTTTTTTTTGTTTTTTCTTTTCTGTGACTTCTTTCATTTTTCTTTCTTTTTCTAATTTTTTTTTTTCTTTGCCTTCTTTTTTTTTTCTTTCTTTTTGTTTTTTTTGGTGTTCTTTCATTTCCTTTTCTTTTTGTTTACGCTCTTTCTTTTCTCGTTCTTTTTTTTCTTTTTCTTGTTTTTTTTTTTCCTTGTCTTCTTTCTTTTTTCTTTCTTTTTCTTTTTTTTGTTGTTCTTTCATTTCCTTTTCTTTTTGTCTACGTTCTTTTTTATCAAGGGCTTTCAATGTTTCTTCTTGTTTCTGTTCATATTTTTTGTCTACATCTTTATTTTCTTCATCCTTATTTTCGTAATCATTTTCTTTTATATCATAAAAGACATCATGCACGGTAGATATAATTCCACACCCTCCCTGTTCACTATATGGATATAAACTTGATAAAAGGAGAGTACTTTCTAAATTATTAGTTAATTCATTTATAAATTTTTCATATATATTTTGTTCATCATTGTCTCTTGCATTTTTTGGTTTATGTTGACCTGTTTTATATAAGGACATCACTTCATTGTTTTGTTTTTTTTTCTTTCCTTTTTTCTTTTTTTTATCATTTTTATTGTTTTTATCATTTTTATTGTTTTTATCATATTTATTATTTTTATTATTTTTATTATTTTTACTATTTTTATCATTTTTATGATTTTTACTATTTTTATCATTTTTATGATTTTTATTTTTTTTTTTATTTAAATTATTATTTGTTACACTTGCAGAGTTTTCATTATCTTTATCATTAACATCAGTAATGTTTAATTGATCAGATGAAAGAAAAAATTTATTATTTTCATAAAAATTCTTACTGTTATCATTGCTAGTTCCATGTGCATAATCCTTTTTATCTTTTTCACTTTTTACTATCCTTTCAGAAGTTGAATTGTCATTTTTATTTTTTTCTAATTCGGTTTCGTCTAATAATCTTCGAGATATTAAATTAAAAGTTTTGTTTACGATATTTTGATTTTTCAATAAATCATTAGAAAAGCACTAAAAAAAAAAAAAAAAAAAAAAAATATATATATAAATATATATATATATATTATATATATATATATATATATATATATATTAGATGTGTACATATATTTATTTTATAACATTTAAAAAAAAATATAAAAATTCTATACTATAGATAAAAATGTTTATATGTTTTTGTTACCTTAGTAGAAAATTTTAATGTGCATACAAATAAAAAAAGAATACAAATATTATAAGAAAGGAATAGCACATTCATTTTTTTTTTAATAACTTCTGTGTATTTTTATATATATTATGTTATATATATATATACATATGTATATGTATATGTATATGCTAATTATTATTATAGATACATCTTATAATTATATATCACTATCATATATTATATATATATATAATATATTGTATGTAATAATTATTTTTATTTTTCCGTATTTTTAAAAATATATAACATATTACATCAAAAAAAAAAAATAAAATAAAATAAAAGGTATTATGAAATATTATATATATATATATATATACATAATATTTTTTTTTCCCTTTTTTATAAAACAATATTAGTAACAAAAAAAATAAGAATTAATTATAATATGTTAATTACATAATATATGACAAAATATAAAAATAAGAAGAAAAAAAAAATTATGGGTTTTACAGGTTTCAAAAAAAAAAAAAAAAAACGAAAAGAAATAATATATTTATTTTATTCTAACCTACATTTCTGATAGTTTATAGAATTTATGTACCTAGCATATATATATATATATATATATAATGAATATATAATTTTATTATTTATAGAATAATAAAAAAATAATAATTTCTTTATAATATTTAATTTTCTAAAATTATCATATATGAAACATATGATCAGAACAAAGTAGCATTAAATAAAAATATTTTTTATGAATACATATATATATATATATATATATATATATATATATATATATATATTTATATGTTTTCCTTAACATTTTTATGAAAAAAATATTAACACCTACTATGGGATTAGATTTATTATATGTTTCTTTATTTCTATGTATATAATATATATAATATAATAATAATAATTCCAATATATACATTATAATATATATAAAATATATATATATTATATATGTATCAGAGAAAATATAATATTATATATAAAAAAAATATACACATATTATAATATATATATATATATATATATATACGTGGATATAAAAATACTATATGCCATATTTATTTATAACTTAATTTTTCCTTATTATATAATAATTATTTTTTGTATAAAAATAACAAATAAAATCTTGTTTATAATTTATTTTTTAAGAAATACAAGAAAAAAAAATATATATATTATATATATATATAATATAATACAATAAAACTATTATTTTAATATTAAAGGGAATATTCAAATATTATTCTTTAAAAAGGGTTATATATATATATGAAAAAATTAATTAGGGATACAATATATAGGGTTCAGAACGTCAAAAAAAAAAAAAAAAATATAAAATCATATATATTATATATATATATATATAAATATAATATATAGTAAATCGTCCATATATTTTTTTTTGTTCGGAATAAAATGAGAAAAATTGATACATATATAAAAAAAGAAAATACAAAATTTTTAGTATAAAAAAATAAATAAAATAAAATAAAATTTTTAATTTTGTTTAAAAAGAAATTATATTAGGTTACTTCGTGAAATTATTACTATTCTCATATTTTCATATTTTTTTTTATTTTTTAATTTTTAATTTTTAATATTTGAAAGGTAGCGATCTTAAATTTTGTATTACAAATATTTTAAACAATAAATGGGATAAAAATGTAATAATAGTAACATATTATAATTATATTTATTATTTATTTTTTTTTAGTAGGGTTTTTATATATATATAAAAATATATTTAAAGTGATGTATACTTCATTATAAATATATAATTAAGGAGAAAAAAAACAAAAACAAAATAGTAGTTATTTTTATTTAAAAAATAGGGGAAATTTAAAATATTTTCTCCATAAATACTTTTACATCTAAGTTTTAATAATATATATATATTGATAAGACTGTAAATAGTTATATATATATATATATGGTAATATCATATTATAATAAATATATCCTCTTTTGAATTAATATCTCTAATTTTTAAAAATAACAAAATAGGAAATTATACAAATATTAAAGGATAAAAATTTTCCTTTTTATTTTGTTATAAGTATATATGTGTAATTAATATATTTAGAAATATGTATGATTGTATTTTATATGTACAATTCTTATTAATTATAATTATAAATAATAATTTTTATATGTGTATAAATAAAATGTGCATTATACTTTAAAAAAAAAAATAAAAAAAAAAAAAAGAGAATGAAATATAGCCCAAATTATGTTAAAATATATATTTTTTTGGAAATTTTAACCTGAACAAGTAATGTATTTTATGTACAAACTAGCTATTTGAAAAGTATGAATAAATAAAAAATTAACATATTTTGGCTATATATTATATTATTTTATTATTTTTGGTGATATGTGGGAAATATGGTATGTATAAATATGTGAGTTCTTTATTTATATATTATATAATTAAGAATGTACAAAATATAGGTAAATATAATCTATATAAAAATATGGTAACAACCATATATACATATATATATATATATATATGTGAAGTAATAATTAGTATATAAAATATAATATGGTTGATTAAAAAATTTTCGTAACTTAATGATTAATTGAACATATAAATATTATTCTATTCCTTTAATATCTAAAAATCATATTACACGTTATATTCTATATATTTTATACATACTAAGTACAGTCTTTATCTCAAAAATGAAAATTAATAATAATATACTCTTCGGATATAATAATATTTCTAAAGGTACTGTTTTGTATGTTGGTAAAAAAAAGAAAAAGAAAAAGAATGAATATAGTATTGTGGTTAGATGATTCTCTTTTTTTTTTTTTTTTTTTTTTGATAAATTTATTAAGAATGTAAAAAATTTAATAAAGAGGAAAATAAAATAAAGTCTTTAACATTAAAAAAAAAAATTGTTGAAGTGCTATATTTTAATACAAATCCAATTTATTACTCTTGTTTTCGTTGTTAAGAAAATTCAAAAATAAGTATAGGAGGAACGTATCGTTAAATGGTATAATTCATACTGTTAAAATATTAACTAATTATAATAAAGGGAATAAAAAAAATAATAATAAAAATAATTTGGAAGACGTAAGGAACAAAAAAAAGGTGGAAAGGTTATGTACTTAATTTTTAAAATAAATAAGTTTAAAAGTGAATTAATGGAAAATAAATTAAACACGAAAATATCTAAAAATATTAATATATATATAAATATATATATATGTTTTACCTTGGAAAATGTGAAAATATTAAATGATAAAAATAAATATAATATAATATATATAAATATTATAATATTTATATAAGAATACTCTCCCCCTACATTATAATTTTTTTGTGTGTATTGGCGTACAATTATTTTGCGTACATGTGATGTATAAATTATATAAATATTAAGTAAGAATGAATCCACTTATATCAATAACATTATTTTATTATATGTATTAAATATATACATGTAAATATATTCTTCTATTCATAACATACCAAAAAAATACATACATACATGCATACATATATATATATATATATATATAAATATATAATCTTAAGGCACTACTTAACATTTTATTGATATATTCCATTTAATATTACTAAAAAAAAAAAAAAAAAAAACAGTAAATATATAAAAATTGCAAAAATATATATATAAAAAATTAAATAACATTAAATGCACATATATATATTTATTAAATAAAAAAAAAAAAAAAAAAAAAATATATTTTTTTTTTGATTGTAGTAACGGATCTACAATTTTATTATTTTATTTTATTTATTTGTATTCTCTTATGATTACAATATATTTAATTTGAATTTTAAAAATTTATATTTTATTATTGTAAAATTAAAAATATATATATATATAGAATATGATAATTAAAAATATTTTTTTTTCCAGATACAATATTTATATATGTGCATTAAACTATGTATAATATATTATATATATTTTTTAAACCTACAACATATATATAGAATACGCAATTAAATATATATTTTATCGATGGCTTATGTATTCCTTAAAAAAAAAAATAAATACAAAATATATTACATATATATATATATATATATATATATATATATATATATATTTATATGTATATATATTTCCCCTGTTGGAGAATTAAAATTTAAGTTTTGTTTTTATTTGTAATTAAATATAATCACCCCTGTTAACATAATATATATTAATTATTATTCTTATTTATTTCCTTTATTCGTGTTTGACTTCTCGATTTTTTCAATCATACATATACATACATATATATATTTATATTTATGTATCTTTCATGTTATCTTTATATATGATACGTTATTTTATATTGTATTTTTTAATTTTATTCTTTTCATATAAAATAAAATAAAAAATAAAATAATAATAAATGAATAACTTATGTGAAACAATATATTTTAAAATTTTTTTTTCATTATGTGTCTTATTTTGTGCTTGTTAGAAACACAAGAAAGTTAAAAAAAAAAAAAAATATATATATATATATATATATATAAACACAAATATAGAACAATGCAAAACATTGGTATTGTAAATAATATTCTCGTTGAATTAGAAAATAAAATAGTTAAAAGAAATGGTCCCATTGAAGAATGGAAGAAAAAGTTTTTAGACGAAGTATCTAAAAAAATAGGTAATTCATTAAAAAAAGAAGATGCAAAGGAATGCAAAAAAAATTGTAGAAATTTTAATTACTGGATGGATGATAAAGAAGAAGATTTTGTATCAAAAAAATTTATTGTGAATGAATATATTACTTCTAGTGTTTGGCAAAATGAATTTGAAAAGGCAATTATAAGTACATTAAAAAAGGAAGCTGAATCTTGCACAAGAAATCGTAAGAAATATCCCAAAAAAATAAGAAATATAATGGGTGAGTTAGAAGATTACATAGATGATATTAATGATTATAAGGTAAAATTAAAAAATAAAAAGTGTACATCTGATGAATATAAAAAATATACTACATGGCTAAAGGATAAGGAAAATTATTTTACTGGGCATAAAGAATGGAATTTACTTCAAAGTGGTAGGTATGGATGGTATATAGTTAAAAATTTAAAACGTTCATTAGATGATATGTTTAAAAATAAAATTGCATGTATAGAGGATATCCCAGAAGTTCAAGAAGAGGTTGTACATCCAGTTTCAAGACGTAACATACATGGTGTGGGTTTGAATTCCTCTAATGGAGGAGCAGCTGCATATGAATATTCAGAAAGGTCCTTTCCTTCGTATATCCATGAGGATAAATCATCATATACACAATTATCATCTAATCCTGTTGAATGGTCCAGTAATAATCATGTATCTGTCTCTGAAAGTAATGTAGATCCTACAAAATATGAGGCATCAAAAGGTCGAATAAACCGTTTTCCCATTAGTTTATATTATAAAGACCTTACAGCTAATACACCTAGTTTCCCTCCCAAAGATTTTCCTTATATTGTTGCTTGGATTTTAGGTGCAATAATTGCAGGGGCATTATTTGTATTTGGAAGAACTCAAAAAGTAAAAAAATAAAAAAAAAATAAAAAAAAAAAAAATAATAAAAAATAAAATAAAATAAGGTTATTTCTTTGTTTATTTAAATATATACATATATATATTTTTTTTTTTTTTTTTTTTTTTAGAAGAAACAAAAGGCCATTACATTAAGAACCGATGAAGTCGTAAAAGAGAAGATAAAGGTAGTAAACGATACAAAAGAAAAGAAGATACCTGTAAGAATAGAGAATGAACATATGAAGAAGAATTTTTTTTGGAAATGGATAACAATAATTGAGATACATTTTTTAATAATAGAAGATATTAGAAAAGATGAATGGGAAATGAATAAGGAAGATTTTTTATCTATATGTATAAAAGAATTTATGAATGAAAAAAATAGAAAATGTTTATATAATGAAGATGATGATTTTAATAGCACAGACGTAATGATAAAAGGACAAACTTTTTTATGGAATAAATGGATGGAGAGACATAAATATATTTTAGATAAATGGAAAGAAGAAGAATCATTTAAATATTTAAAAAATGATTGGAAGAGAGAAGAAGAGGAATACATGAAAAAAATATATAAAGAGTTGTTGATTAGTTTAAGAGGTGATACATATAATATGTCACAAAGGCAAAAAATTATTTGGAAAAGATGGATTGCTAAACATCCATATAGAATAAGAGAAAAAATAATTGATCAGTGGTTTCATAAATTATTTGAAGAAATAAATAAAAATAACATAATAAGTGATGAAATAATAGATGTATTATTAAATGATTATATAGAAAGTGATAAAAATTGTGAATACATTTACAATATGAGTGAAAAAAAAGAAAAATTGAAATTAATTTTGTGGATAAGAATATATATGTGTGTATTGGAAGAAGAAGAAAAGTATAAATTGCAGCGTGAAAAAGAAATGTTTATTGATACATATATAGATAAATTAAAAGATAAAAAAAAATATGGTGAAGAAGAATATGATGAAAGGAACAAAGAATTGATAAAGATATTGAATGAAATGAAAAAAATGGAAATATTAAATACTGATGATGAAATAAGAAAAAAATGGAAACACCAAGATTGGTTTAAACAAATGAGAAAAGAATGGATAAGAGAAGAAAATAGATATTTAAATGAAATCAATGAGGAAATTATAAGAAATTATAATATGGAATTAAAAAGATATATGTTTGAAAAACATTGGGAAGATATAAAATTGAAATGGATAGATAATATTGATGGTGATCATATCGATGGTGATCATATTGATGGTGATCATATTGATGGTGATCATATTTATGGTGATCATATTTTTGATGATAATATTCATAATGGTTGGTCTCCAATCATAAAATGTTTTGAAAGAGATGATGAAGAGGGAAGAAAATATATTCAAAAGAAGAGACATTATTTTACAAATGAATTATATGACATAGAATGTATTCAAAAGAATACTCTTCAATCTGATGAGGTGAAAGAAAAATTTAACATAAAAACTATTATAGATATACATATGGTTATAATTGAAGATATTGAAAATGATGAATGGAAAAAGGATAAAGGAGATTTTTTACACATTTGTTTTGAAGAATTTATAAAAAGAAAAGAATCTAAGGAAGAAGGACAAAATAAAATAATTATAAATAATAAAGAAGAAAACAATGTTTTAAATATTTCTGATAATAATATTATATATATTCTTCAAAATACATGGAGTGAATGGTTTAAGAGACATACATATATTTTAGATCAATGGAAAAAAGAGGAATGGTTTAAAGATTTAAAAAATGATTGGAAGAGAGAAGAATATGAATATATGAAAAAAATATACAAAGATTTGTTGCTTAGTTTGAGAGGGGATACATATAATATGTCACAAAGGCAAAAAATTATATGGAGAAGATGGATTGCTAAACATTTATATCATATTAATGATGATACTGTAAAGAAATGGTTCAAAGAAATATTAGAACAATTAGATAAAGGGAATATAATAGATTTGTCATATATAGAAAATGAAATAAACAAATTAAATGAAGAAAATGAAGAAAATGAAAAAAATCTTTTAAATCAACATCAAATTATTTATAATAAAAAAAAAATCTTAACTACCATTTTGTGGATCCAAATACACATGATGGTTTTAGAAGAGTCTAAAAAAGATGCATGTAAAAAAAGTAAAGAAATATTTTTAGATACATGTATAGATGAGCTAAAAAAGGAAGAAAAAGAAAAGAAAAAAAAACTTCATTCTCATGAAAAAACAAAAGAAATCATAAAAATTGTGGAAGATATGAAAAAATTGAATAACCTAGATATAGATGAACATCGATCTACAGAATGGAAAAAAAAAAAGTGGTTTAAAGAAATGAAAAAAGACTGGGTATATATAAGAGATAGATATTTATTAGACTTAGAAGAAAGACATAAATATGATCAATACGAATGCGAAGAATTAATAGATGTATCTTCTTTGGATGTTCAAAAAGATATATCGAAATGGAATTGGGAGAATATACAATTTAAGTGGATAGATTATGAAAATGAAAAAGATTGGTTGAAAGGTGCTGATGTGGATGAATATATATATGAAGATATAAAGGGAGCTATGAATGGTAATGTGGATGAATATACATATGAAGATATAAAGGGATATATGAATGGTAATGTGGATGAATATACATATGAAGATATAAAGGGAGATATAAATTATGATGTGAATGAATATACATATGAAGATATAAAGGGAGCTATGAATGGTAATGTGGATGAATATACATATGAAGATATAAAGGGATATATAAATGATGATGTGGATGAATATATATATGAAGATATAAAGGGAACTATGAATGATGATGTGAATGAATATATATATGAAGATATAAAGGGATATATAAATGATGATGCGGATGAATATATAAGAGATAATATGGAAAAGAATGCAAACACTAATGTTCATAAAGATCATATTAAAAAATACAAAGAGTGTGATTATTTCTTTAAAATAGAGAATCCATTAATATGGCAAACCGTTATAGAGATACAATTAAAAATAATGGAAGAAAGTAAAAAAGAAAAATGGGAAAAAAATAAATATGACTTTTTAGATATATGCATAGAAGAATACATAAAAAATGAGAACAAAGATAATAGTAGAAACATTTTAGAGGATGATATTTTGAGTATGAATAAAAATATAATGTGGGATACGTTTATAGAAACACATAGATATATATTAGAAAAGTGGAAAAGAGAAGAATGGTTTCATAATTTAAAAAAGGAATGGGAAGACGAAATATTAAATTATTTGAATTCATCAGAAAATAGAAATGATGAAAGTAATAAAAATTGTAATGAATCAAACACAAATTTTATGATTGAAAAAGAAAAAATTGTGTTCAGAAAATGGATCAATAAACATACAGAAGAATTAAAAGATTGTTATGAAGATGAAAAGAATCCATTTTTAGAAGAAGAAGAAGTAAAAAAAAAAAAAAAATTAATATTAACTGCATGGATACAAATACATATGATGATATTAGAAAGATTTAAAGAAGATGAATTTTTAACAACTAAAGAATTATTTATTGACGCATATATTGAAGAATTTAAAAAAGACAAACATCCAAATAAATATAATAACAAGATAATTAATATGTTAGAGATTATCAAAAAGAATATCCATCATACAAATTTAAATAATGAGATGAATGAATGGAAAAATGAAACATGGTTTAAACAATGGAAAGATGATTGGATAAAAGAAGAAAATGGAAATGTATTTTGGCTAGCTCAAAAGAGAAAAGAGAGGTGTACAGGAAAAAAATATGAAGAAGGCGAAAAAAAATATGAACAAAAAGATAAATACCTGAACGAATATAATATTGGAAAATGTTATATAAATATACACAAAAACTTATTGAAGAAATATTTGAAATATATGAATTTTAAATGGATTGATGATGATAATGAAATAGATTGGTTAAGGATTGTTGGAAATGATCAAAAGGAAAAACAAAACAAAAAAAAAAAATATAGATAAAGTATTAGAAGAATAATATGATACAATTTATGATATAAAAGAAAAATATAGGACTATATAATTTATTTGAAATAAAATTAAATACAATTGAAGATATAAGGATAATAAATAAATAAATAAATATATATATATATATATTTAATATTTTGATTTATAAAAAGGTTAATTAAATATTATAATATTTAAATTAAAAATGTTTTCATATATGTACTTTTTTTTTTTATTTTAAAACAAATAAATGTTATTATAAAAATCATGTATAAACAAAAATGAAAAATATGTAAGATTTATATATTTACAAATAGTGTAACATATATAATTATGCTACTTCAAATATGTTATTAAAATATTATAAACAAAGAAACGGAAAGAAAAAAAAAAAAAAAAAAAAAAAAAAAAAAAAAAAAAAAAAAATCATTTACATATTTATATCATAATATATAAATATATTTAATCAATATATCCTTATAAATGATTTTTTTTTTTTTTTTTTTTTTTTTAAATGAATTAAATAAAAATATATGTAGAATGAAAAATGGTAGACATAATATATGCATTTAAACTATACACATGAGTATTATTGAACATATTATCAAACCAATGGTAGTTATATTAATTAATTTCTTTTCTAACTTCAACATAAGTCTTTCGTATTCATAATTTAATTTTAATTCTCTTTTATATTCCATTAATTCCTGTGTGTATACCTGACGCATTTGTAACTCTCTTGTTTGAACAGTTGAATCGATATACATATTAATTTGTTGCTGTGTAAATGAGTCCACTGGCATAACTACATAACCTCCATTTGCATGTGGATCATAATGTGGTAACATTAATTCTCCTGATGGTGTTACAACATATGGAATAGGTTCTATATGATTACCATTTTGTATATAAGGCCCATAATATACAATATTTCCATAAGGCGGATAAGATCCATTTTGTTCATAAGATGTATATTGAGATGACTGTAAAAAATGGTTACTATGTCCAGTATGGGCATCATGACCATATGGTACTGTGTAACCATGTGGTACTAAATAGCCATATGGTACTGAATAGCCATGCGGTCCTGAATAGCCATATGGTACTGAATAGCCATATGGTACTAAATAGCCATGCGGTCCTGAATAGCCATATGGTACTGAATAGCCATGCGGTCCTGAATAACCATATGGTACTGAATAGCCATGCGGTCCTGTGTAACCATATTGTCCTGAATTGTCATGCGGTCCTGTGTAACCATATGGTACTGAATAGCCATACGGTCCATTCTGATCACCATTTAATAACTCATTTGTGTGTTTATTAAAATTTTTATTATCTTTTATATTATTACCTTGTGCTTTTTTTTTATTATTTTTTGTGTTTTCTTTTATGTTATAGGAATGTAAAGATTCATGTCGATTACCACTTTTTTGTAATTTATTTGTATAAACTGTATAACGTTTTTGTAGTTCTTCTGTTTCTGAATGTTTTCGATTATTTGTTATACTATCATATCGTGAGTTATAACTCGTTTGACTGTCTTGTCTGGGGTAATTATTTGTTATACTATTATATCGTGATATATAACTCGTTTGACTTCCTTGTCTTTGATAATTATTTGTTATACTATCATATCGTGAGTTATTACTCGTTTGACTTCCTTGTCTTTGATAATTATTTGTTATACTATCATATCGTGAGATATTACTCGTTTGACTGCCTTGTCTTTGATAATTATTTGTTATACTATCATATCGTGAGTTTTTACTCGTTTGACTGCCTTGTCTTTGATAATTGATCATTTTATTTTTTTTTTGTGTTCTATTATTATATGGTTGTTCTTTCACGTGTTCATTATTATTATGTGGTATGTTTGTATTTGTATACTTATCACTTTGAGATATTGTTGTATTATTATTATTTAAAGAATTATGAGATTGTTGTTGATACGATTCACTTGTTAATGTTGTATTTTTATTTTTGTTTTCTTTAAAATTACTATTGAAGTAATCTAAATATTGTGTAAAATTTTTAGTACATTTTTCTTCTTCTTCTTTATTATTATTATTATTATTGCTACTACTATGATTTCTTTTTTTCGATATACTAATAGTACGTTTCTCATTTTTGTTGTTTTTAGATTTATTTGTTACATTATTTTGTTTTTGAACGGTTAAACTAATATCTCTTTTATTATTTGATACTTTTGTTTGTGCTTTATTAGTTCCACTTAGAAATATATTAGACAACCCTGAGGTTTTTTTTTCTTTTTTTTTCTTTTCTTCTTTTTTCTCATTAGATGGTTGATATAAGGTATTGGTCTTATATGTTTTTGTGTCTGATATGTGATGATAATCTGTCAATAGTCTGTAATGGAAGTGCCTTTTGTGTGTTCTTTTTTGGTTTTGATCACTACGAGGGTGAATGAAGGGGGACTAAAAAGAGGGAAAAAAAAATAATAAAATAAAAACATATAAACATATAAACATATAAACATATAAACATACAAACATATATATATTTCCATTTATATATCCCTTTAGTGCTTCCTTTTTATATAATTACCTCGTAAAAAGATTGAAATATGCATACTAAAAGGAAAAGCACAAAATAAAAATCTCGATAAAAAATGAGTCCTTTACTTTTTATATTATCATTTTGTTCTATCGTTAGTTTTAAATCTACTACTTTCTTCCTTTTTTCTTCATTATTATGTTTATTTGTATGTATTATTTTATCATTTATTTTTATTTTCTTTAAAATCTCCATGCTCATCTTTTTATACTTTCACATGTACCATCAAATAAAAATTTAAAAAATAAAAAAAAAAAAAAAAAAAAAAAAAAAAGGTGGTTATAAAATGATGGTTTTTAAAATATATTATTAAAAGAATGAACCACAAAAAAAAGGTACCAAAGAAAGAAAAAAAAAAAAATTTTAATTATTCCTATTGGTTATAATATATATATATTTGCACATTGTTTAATAATAATTTAGATTATGACATGGTGAGAAATAATAAAATATATAAAATAAATAAAATAAATATTTATAAATAAAAACAAAAAGGAAGAATCATATTAAAATATCAGGTGAAAAATAAAGAAGATATAAACCCATAAACATATATATATAAAAATATATATATATATATATTATTATTATTATAATTTAAATATTCCCTATATAAAAGGAAAAACAAGAATTAAAGGTTTAAAAATTTCATGGGTTTCATATTAATCTTATAAAATATATCTAAATCAAGATATGCCATTTTTTTTTTTTTTTTTTTTTTTTTTTTTTTTTTTTTTTTTCTCTTATTATATATGCTTATATATTTTTTTAATAATATTATTAAATGGTATTTTATTTATTTATAATATATAATATAAATGCATATATATTTAAAAAGTTTATATTTGTATATGAAAATATTAGGAGCAAACTTATATAAAAATATATATATATATATATATATATATATATATATTTATATATGAATATTATATGATAACCAGAATCATATATATATTTATATATATATTTAATAGTATATATGATAACACCAAAAAAATAATTATATTTTCATAGGTTATACTTTTTCATGTTAATATATTAACAATATGTTATTTAATAAACAATTTTTTTATATCTTTCGTTTTATAAAAGAATATAATTTATAGATAAAAAATAAAGAATATTTTCCTCATATATTATTATTATTATTATTATTGTTTTTGCCATGTTGATTAATAATGACAAAAAAAAAATACAATGTTTATTTTTTGTAATTTACAATGAAACCTCATAACTAATCTCTCCATTTTTTTTTTTTTTTTTTGGCTACAACAAATAATATGCTATTTTTTAGGAACAACATAAAAAATAAAAAATAAAAAATAAAAACAAATTATATAATAAATTAAATATTATATATTATATATATATTTGTTATTATTATTTTCTAATTATATAAATATAATATAATATAATATAATAATTTATTTTATATAGACCTGTTTTTTTTTTTTCTTTTACATATATATATATATATATATATATATAATATATTGTAACCTATTAAGTATTATATGATTTATATTTTTGTATTAATTTTTAAAAAATAGTATATAATTTTTTATAAAAAAAAAAAAAAAGATTAAAAAGAATAGGAACATAATAGTGATATGTTTGTACTCATTATTATATTTAATAAAATATATAATGTGTATATATGTTTAAAAAAAAAAATAATACTTTTTAAAAACAAAAAATTATAAGAAAAATAAAATGATATGTATAATATATAAGTGATATATAAATATATATTATTAAATGTGCATATTTATAATGCCTCATTTATAAAATTTAAGTATATAAACAAACAAATATGCATAATAAAAATGAAAATATATATATACAAATATATATATATATATATATATCAATACATATTACATATCAATACATTTTTATGTTTTAAAAATGACGCTCTAAAAAGTTGATTACTGGATTCGAACCATTTTGATAATCAAATAATTTTTTTTCTAAACGTTTTGAATGTTGATGATATATTTCTTGTTTATTTCTGAATGTATATTCATCTTCAGATGAATTATTATTATGAGTAAAATCTATTACTTTATCTAGATCTTCTTCTCTATTTGAATATATATTTGAATAATAGGAACGTGTGTTTTGTCTATACCTAAAAGCATTTTGGAAATCTGTTCCATATAGAACTATATCTTGTGATAATATATTTTCATTATTATTTTGTCCACTTTTTTTATTATCATCATTTTTTTTCTTCTCATTATGTTTTTTATTATATTCATTTAATCTACTAGTATATTCATTTAATTTTTCATTATATTCATTTAATTTTTTATTATATTCCTTTAATTTTTTATTAAAATCATTAACTGCAGTGTCATAACTATCTGTGATATTATCATTTTGTAAATGATTTTTTTTTATAATTTTTTTTAATTCTAATTCGAAATTTTGTTCATCATACAAGGATTTATTATCATTCTTTGGAATATATGTTAACATCATATCGTGATTGTCATTTTGTAGGTTGCTGTAATAATAAGATCGATCCATTATATGATCGTGTCTATGATATGGGTCCCCACTGGATCCATATCTATGATGAGGATAATTATGATGAGGATAATTATGATGAGGATAATTATGATGAGGATAATTATGATGAGGATAATTATGATGAGAATAATTATGATGAGGATAATTATGTTTAGAATAATTATTATTAGAATAATTACGATTAGAATAATTATTATTAGAATAATTACGATTAGAATAATTATTAGATCTATCATGTGTATAACTAACAGGTTCATAGTATGGAAGATCAGTCGGTTCATGGTATGGAAGATCAGTCGGTTCATGGTATGGAAGATCAGTCGGTTCATGGTATGGAAGATCAGTCGATTCATGGTATGGAAGATCAATAGATTCATAATATGGATTATAAATGTTTAGATCGTTACAGTGATTACTATCTACAGTTTCATATTGTGATAAATTATTTTGATCATTATATGGTAATATATCATAAGGAGAATTACCATATGTCAAATTATCATTCGACAGATTCATATATTCTCTATTTCCATTTTGATTTTCATAATGTCTTGAATTATTATTTGTATGTGAATTATCTGTTGACATATCATATGTTAATGTTTTATTAATTGTTTCTTTAAATATATTATTCATTTTGTTTTGTTGACTGTCTATAACTTTATTATTTCTTTCTAAGAAATTATTAGTTTTACCATATTCACTATTATTATTATTACTATTATTATTATCATCATATTTATAATTTTTTGTATTATGATCATTACTTATAATTTGTAATTCTGTATTATTATCATTTATATTTTTATCATTTATATTTTTATTATTTGTATTTACATTAACGTTTTGTTCCATATATTTTAAATACTGATAGAAATTTTTACTACATTCTTCTTCATTATTATTACTTCTATTATAATTTTTCTTATCAACACAACTACTATCATTACATTGCTCTTCCTTATCCTTATAACAATTATAATCATTCGCATCTACCGTATTATAATTATCATTATTTATATAATCATGTAAAGATATTTTTTCTTTATTGAATTGTAATATGTTCTTATTTTCTGATAATAATCTGATCTTATTAAATTGTCTATACTTTTCTGATGCATGAGGGTTATTAAAAATTTTGTTATAATGACACTACAAAGGAGAAAGAAATAAAAATAAAAATGAACATATATAAGTAATATGTAATATATATATATATATTTTATTTTTTATATTTTATTATTACCTCATGAAAATTTTCATATATACAACCACAAATAATATATAGAAAAAAAAGGAGTACAAAAAAAAAGAAAAGTTCACGTTTTATATTTTTCATGTTTTAAAGCTTTTTCAATGTTTTATTTTTTTCTTTTTTTATTTAAAATTTTTCTTGCTTCAATTTTTTTAATTCCATTTTTGAATATCATTATAATTGTATATTATATATATATATATATATATATATATATATATATATATACAAATATGAAATTTAACAAAAAAAAAAAAAAAAATAACAATTATATATTATATTATATATATTTTTTTTTTCTTCTATACAAAAAATTTATATATAATATTTCTAAAAAGCTTAATTTTGTTTTATATATTATTATATATAATATGTAAAAGATAAAAAAAATATATATTATAAATTCGAGTTTAAATTAATATTCTTTATAGGAGTAAAAAAAAAAATATATATTAAATAAATTTTTGGTTCACATATAATATACTTTTATTTATTAGATATAAAATAAATTTATAGGTATATAACAAAAAAAAAAAAAATATAATAAATATATATATTATATATTATATATATATATTTTTTTTGTATAACGTTTTTTTAATTGTTCTCTATATATTACGATGCCTTAATGGGCATAAGTAATAAAAAATATATATAATAATAAAAATCTATATATTTTTTAATAATATATATATAATATATTATATATTTATATAATATAATATTATCATAAGGATAATTATTTATATGATATATTTTATATTTATAAATATTATATTAAAAAAAAAATGAATAATTTATTTTTCAAAATATTATATAGAATCGTGGTAAAATAAATAAATATATATATTTTTATTTGTTTGAATGTTATTATTTTATTTTTCAATTTTTTATAATATATTTATAAGTATATTTGAATCATATTTGAATCATATTTGTATCATATTTGTATCATATTTGAATCATATTTGTATCATATTTGAATAATATTTATTATGTAATAAAATTATGATGAATGTATAGAAAAAATAAAAAATATATATATATATATATATATTTAGAACCATATAAATTATAATATTTACCGTTTTCTTAAAATATGTAAAAAAAAATATCACCTTTTTATTTTATATAGTTTAATTTTTCCTTTTTCTTTATAAGAGGGATATAAAATAAATCGATATTATTATTATAAAGAATGTCTATGAATTTATTATTATATATTTTTATAAAAGTTAAAAAATTAATTTTAAAAGATCATTGAACATGCACATTTTATTAATAAAAAAAAAAAAAAAAATATATATATATATATGTATATATATGCATATATTTAAAAAATAAAATCCTTTGAGGTTATATAAAAAACTTTTTGAATTTATGCTATACCATCTAAAAAATAAAATATAAAGAGAAACAAAATAATAAGCTCTGAAAAGAAATTTTCTTTATATTTTTTATCACTATAATTTACTTTTTTGTAAGAAGTTCTTCCGTCATCTAAATAAGACATTTCAATATTATATGGATGCACGTTGAACTTATTTGTATATTTAGGAAACACACGAATGTTATTTTGTTTATTATATAAATATATATCATCATCATATTGCTCTTGTTCATTATATTTTTCATACTCTTCATATTCTTCATATTCTTCATATTCCTCCTCTTCATTATCGTCATATGTATAAAATCTGTTATCGTCTAAATAATTCATATAATCCATCTGAGAACTTGGAAATTGTAATATGAATCCTCTATCTAGAGATATACTATAAATTGTATAGCTATTTGGGTTATTGTAGTAATAATTGAACAAATGGCAATTTATGTCGCATTCATAATATGGAGTGTATTCGTCATTTGGAATGTTTCTCTCATTTTTTTCATATTGTATGTCTTTTTCATTTTGCCTGATTTGTTCATATTGTATGTCTTTTTCATTTTGGCTATTTTGTTCATTTTGTATGTCTTTTTCATTTTGGCTATTTTGTTCATATTGTATATCTTTTTCATTTTGGCTGTTTTTATCATTTTGCCTGATTTGTTCATATTGTTTATCTTTTTCATTTTGCAATTGCAAAACGTGGGCATATTGATTTGCTCCTTGATCGACACTATTATAAGGAGGTGCGCTATAATTTTCATATGCCCTTAACATTGGTAGTTGTAATTTTTCTTTTTTTCCATATTTTTTATGAAAATAATTTAAATATTGTATAAAATTTAAATTACAACCATCGTCATGCTCGTATGGATTAAAATATTTATCATTTGTTTTATATGTTTGATAGAATATGGGTTTTCTGTCTTTTTTATTTTCAAAAAGGTGTTGATATTCTGTTAATAATCTGTGGTTATTAAACTTGTGATATGTATTTATTATATGACGATTAGGGTAAGATTGATAAAATGGATGCTATAAAAAAAAAAAAAAAAAAAAAAAGAAAAAAGAAAAAAGAAAAAAGAAAAAAGAAAAAGATAAATGTACAAAAATATTTATATATGAATATATTATTGTGTCTACATTTGATATTTATATTGTATGTATTATATTGTGTTACCTTTTGAAAACTTTGAAATATATAAATGAAAAGTATAAATATAAAAAAAGGGTATCCAAAAGATACGAAAGGCTTATTTTTTATTTTATTTGTTTGTATGCTTTGTTTTGCTTGGAATATATTTTTTTCATTATCATATCTGTTGATATATGTAGGAATATTCTTTAAATTTTTAACACCCATTTTAAAAATTCTGCACAAGCATAAATTGTATATAAGACTATACTATTAAAGTATGAATCGTATTTTAAAATGAAGAAAAAAAAAAAAAAAAAAAAAAAAAAAAAAATATAGTATACACACACATACATATAAAATATATATATATATATATATATATATATATAATATGGTTGATTCATTTGATAATATATTTTTACTTTTTTAAAAATAAAATGATACCTACATCGTAAATATATGTTTGAAAAAGAGGATAATAAACCTAGTTTAATTATTGCTTATTATTGAGAATACATATAAGAAGAAAGGAAATATAAATATATAAATATAAATAAATATATATATATATATATATATATGTAATATAAAAATTACTTATTATATGAATGACGGTAAAGAGAATCATTGAACTTTAAAATAAACAT
>NC_041693.1:382500-405000 GCF_900097015.1 Plasmodium sp. gorilla clade G2
AAGGAGGAGGTGATCAAAATACAGTAGATGAAAGAAACCAATTAAAAAGTAAAGAAAAAAAACACAAAGGAAAAGAAAAAAAACCTACTGGTGTTCTTCAAGAAATTTATGGAGTCGGACGTAAACCTACTGAATCGTTTTTTTCTCCGAAAACATCTGTAGTCGAAGAAGCTGTTAATGAATATACTACTGATGATTGTGCTGATGGTAAATGTGTTGTGTTGGATTGTAGTAAAGATGATTGTAATTTAATTGAAGTAAGTAGTGATGATGAAGAACCTGAAAAAGAGAACCTACCAAATTCCATTGATTCTTCTCCAAAAGAATGTGAGGAAAAACAATGTACTGAAGAACACAAAAATAAAAGTGAATATCAGGAAACAGATCAAGTTGGAACAGCTACTGTTGATCGTTCTAAGAAAAAAACTAAAGGTTCTGTTAAAGGATCTGCAAAACATCAAAGGAATAATGGAGAAGGATCACGTGGAGTTACTAATGAGGGCACTTATTCATCGCGATCACGTAATGGTAATAAAAAAACTGAGAAAAACCGTTCCCAAAGACCTAAAAAAAATAGAGACAGTGGTGGTGATGAGAACAAAAAAGAGAACAGATTAAAAGGAAAAAGTGGGAATGTTATATCAGACAGTGAGACGAAGAAGAAAAGAAGAAAAGGATCTCCCTCTATTGAAGAAATCCCTTATATGCAAAATGGTGATCATAATATAAAAGGTGAAAAAGAAATTGAAGATGAAATGTCTTCGACGAAACAAGAGACACATGAATTCGAAACTGATAGTGATTTAAATCAAGATATTGAAGGTACGATTGAATCAAGACCAAATGATGATGGTATAAATAGCATTTTTGGTATTCCATTTCCAAATTTTTCTGATTATACCGATTTTGATTTATCTGATTTTTCTCTATCTAATATTCCATATCCTTCTATCAGTATACCTTTTTTTCCTCGATCTCCACGTATTTACAAGGGATTATATGGTGGAATTAGTAGAATACCACAAGGGCCTACTCACATTAATATATATCCACGCAAAGCTGTTGATACTGCAAGTGAGATTGTCAATAAAGTAAGAGATAAAATGGGTTCTGGTGAGAAAGATGCTACTAAAGAGATAGCTAAGAGAAAGGAAGATTCAAGTGAAGATGGTGAACGTGGACAAGATAATAAAGTTGGATCTGATAGTGATATAAATGATGTAGGAAAAAATAGTTCTTCTGATTCTGGTAGTCATAATAGGAGTAGACCCAATGAAAATAAAGATGATATGAGAAGAGAAAAAGGTAATACATACAATTTGAATAAGGATACTTTTGAACAAGGAGATGGTGATAAAACATCTAATAAAGAATCTAAAGATGGTCCTAATCATGAAGGAAGTGAAAAAGATAGATCTGAAGAAGATAGAAATTTTACTATTGAACAAGAAAAGGAATCTGATGGTGTTGAAGAATCTAATGATTCTAAATTTCAGGATTTTAATGAGAAACGAAGTATGGATGATTTGGTTTCTTCTACTGATTCAGGAATGACGAATGAACTTAATAATAACCTTAATGATGTTCAGACTGAAATTGGGAAAGAAAAGGATCGTGCTATTGATGACAGTCAAGAAGAGACCCAATACAATACTGTAACTAAGAGTGATAATTCACCAAATTCTGAAACGAATGAAATTCAAAACCATGTATTTGAAGATGGTACATCTGATAAATCAGATTCTTTTATATCAGAAACAAGTACTCAACAAATTATAAGTAATGAAATTAGAACAAATCATGAAGAACCTGTTTCTGCTGATATCGAAGGTAATTTTGTTTCAACTTTTCCTGGACCCATAAAAGAGGAAGTTCCTGTTACATATGATGGAAAAATGTGTGAAGGAATTATTTATACAGATGGTGGTTCTCCATGTAAAAAAAGTAGTAATTTTATTGGTATTAAAAGTTCTCGTATGGGTCCTTCCTCTAATGGAGGTAATATAAGTAATGAAATTTCACGTATTACGACAGTTTCTACAATGGGAAGTCATAGAAGTTTAAATCATAAATCTGAATTAATGATGAGTCAAGTGTTAGATATTAATTCAGTTGAGGCTTCAGCGTCATTGCCTCAAGGTATATCTATACCAGCACAACAACATTCTTCTCTTGCTCAATCGATGAGTGAAAGGGGGGGATCAGGACAAACTGATTCTAAAAGTCAAGAACAAAAAGGAAAAGAAACTGAAAGAGAAGATTCTACAAGTGTAGGTCCTACAAGTAACGGTCGTACAAAAAGGTCAGCTACACAACACCTTTCAAAAGAAGCATCAATAATTACAACAAAAGGTTTAAATGGTGGTACACCTATTATCAATAAAACACATCAAAGTTTTTCTTCCTTCTTTGATTTTTCATCCCTTACAAAAAACATTTTAATTGCTTTAGCAATATTTGGAGTTATATTTCTTTTCATTTTTTCTAATAAGGTAAAAAATAAAATATATATATATATATATATATATATATAAATATACATATATTTATATTTATTTATTTATAGCATAGCTCCTTGGGAATGTTTAATAAGAAAAAGAAGAAAAGAAGAAGAAAATCTGTACTGATTAATGAGGATAATATGAATGCAAAGATGTTAGAAAGATATGAAGATATTGATGATGAAAATAATAAATTTGATGAAGATGATTGTAATGATAATGAATTAAATAAAAGATCACTCATCTTACCATATGAGAAAGAAGAGGAAGATGTATACAAAATAGAAGATCAGATTGAAAGGATTGGTAATGAAAAAATAGAAAGAGAAAAAAATAAATATATAAATGTGGAACATATAAGTGAGGAGAATACATATGATTATAATAATATATATAATGATGAAGATATAAAAAGTGTCGATGTAATGAGCACAATCAAAGAAAAGAAAGAAAGATGGAAGTGGAAAACTATAATAGAGATTCAACTGGTAGTCATTGAAGAGATACACAATGAAGAATGGGATATGAACAAGCACGATTTTTTATCTATATGTATCAACGAATTTATGAATGAAAAAAATAGAAAATGTTTATATAATGAAGATGATGATTTTAATAGCACAGACGTAATGATAAAAGGACAAACTTTTTTGTGGAATAAATGGATGGAGAGACATAAATATATTTTAGATCAATGGAAAGAAGAGGAATCATTTGAATATTTAAAAAATGATTGGAAGAGAGAAGAAGAGGAATATATGAAAAAAATATACAAAGATTTGTTGCTTAGTTTGAGAGGTGATACATATAATATGTCACAAAGGCAAAAAATTATTTGGAAAAGATGGATTGCTAAACATCCATATAGAATAAGAGAAAAAATAATTGATCAGTGGTTTCACAAATTATTCGAAGAAATAAATAAAAATAACCCAATAAGTGATGAAATAATAGATATATTATTAAATGATTATATAGAAAGTGATAAAAATTGTGAATACATTTATAATATGAGTGAAAAAAAAGAAAAATTGAAATTAAATTTGTGGATACAAATATATATGTGTGTGATGGAAGAGGCAGAAAAGGATAGTTGTATAAAAAAGAAAGAGACATATGTGGATACACTCATTGAGAATATAAAAGATAAAGAATATATAATAGATATTGTTGAAGATATCAAGAAAGATATTCATACGTTACCTATAAATCAATCTTTATGTAAGTGGAAAAAGGAAAAATGGTTTGAAGAATTAAAAAATAATTGGAAGGTAGAAGAAAATAAAAGATTAAATTATATTCCATTAAAAAATAATAATGATATATATAAAGATGTGATAGAAAAATCTGTGACATATATAGAGAAGAATATATTACATAAATTATTGGAAGAGATAAATTTTAAATGGATTGATGAGGACAATGAAAATGATTGGTTAAAGGTAATAGAAAATAATAGTAAAGATGAAAATAATATTATATATATTAATAAGAAAAATAATGAGAATACAAATATATATATAAATAAAAATATTAACAAAGAGGAAAATAAAATGAAATGTTATGAGATAAAATATATGTTTGATAATATGACTTTACAAGGAAACACAGAAGATTATCATGAGAATAATTTTTTAGAGGAACACAAATATGAAGATAATAAAAAAAATAATACTTTTAATAATGAATTTAGTGAGAACCCAATTAATCAAAATAAAGAAGATATAAATAGAAATAATGATCAAATAAATATTATGTTCAATCAACATAATAATGAATGGATACAAGTTATTAAACTACATTTAGATTTAATAGATGAATGTAAAAAAAAAGAATGGGAAGAAAATAAATATGACTTTTTAGATATATGCATAGAAGAATATATAAAAAATGAGAACAAAGATAATAGTAGAAACATTTTAGAGGATGAAATTTTTAGTATGAATAAAAATATAATGTGGGATACATTTATAGAAACACACAGATATATATTAGAAAAATGGAAAAGAGAAGAATGGTTTCATAATTTAAAAAAGGAATGGGAAGAAGAAATATTAAATTATTTGAATTCATCAAAAAATAGAAATGATGAAAGTAATAAAAATTGTAATGAATCAAACACAAATTTTATGATTGAAGAAGAAAAAATTGTGTTTAGAAAATGGATCAATAAACATACAGAAGAATTAAAAGATTGTTATGAAGGTGAAAAGAATCCATTTTTAGAAGTAGAAATAAATAAAAAAAAAAAAAATTACAAGTTAATTGCATGGTTACAAATACATATGATGATATTAGAAAGATTTAAAGAAGATGAATTTTTAAGAACTAAAGAATTATTTATTGATATATGTATAGAAGGAATAAAAAAAGGATATTTATGTAAGAACAATGATATAATAATACAAATGTTAAATAAACTAAAAAGTGATATTTATAATTCATGTGAATATTTATTATCTCAACAAAAAGATGATAAAAAAAAAAAAAAAGAAGAGTGGTATAAAAAATTAAAGAAATATTGGATGGATAAGGGAAGTACACATTTTAATTTCTTAAGACAAAAAGATAATTATGAAACCATACTTGATATAATAAAACAATCGATGTTAATTGTTTATAACAATATGTTTATAAAAAATTATGATGATCAAAATTTTCAATGGATTGATGAGGATAATGAAAAAGATTGGTTGAAATTTGTAAATATAAAGAAGGAAAAAAGGTTGAGTCATAATATATGTGAACATAAACCTTTGAAGGATATAAAAAATAAAATGAGTATATTAAGGGATATTTATAAAACAAAAGAAATGTTGACCTTTTATTCAGAAGAAATATAACTATTAAGAATATATAAATAATATATTTAATATTTTATAAAATTATTTGTATTTATAATGATATTAATAAAAAAAAAAAAATTGCATTTTATGAATGGGTCTTATTTGTATGATTACATATATGGTTACATTTTATTTTGTACATTTAAATTTTTTTTTTTTTTTTTTTATGTGTTGTACATATATTAAAAAATACAAAAAAATAAAAGGAAAGATAATTTTTAATCATTAATAAATAATATATATTTTATTTTTTTGTATTTTTTTTTAAAACATAACCCATATGATTTGTTTAAGTTTATTATATATATATATATATATATATATATATATATATATTTATTCCATATTTTGTTTTATTCTTTTTAATTTAATTTTATTTATTATTTTATTTTTTTTTTTTTTGCTGTCTGATATTTTTAATAAATAAGTTTATTGAAGATAAACCAATCTGTGAAATTTACATAAACAAATATAATTATATAAATACATGAATGTGTTTATATATTTCATGTAAGTTTATTAAATAAAAACGTAGATCAAAGAATATATCATAAACATATAAAAATAAATATATCATTATATAAAAAGGTTTAATGGTAGTGTATTTTATTTACTACCCTTTATTTTTTATGTATGCACAATATTATATTTAATTATATATATATATATATATTGTTTATGTAATGTTTTTATTATTATTTATTTATAATCATATATATTGCAATTATAAATATATTTTGGCTAGCTACTTAAAATAATTATGAATTGTACAGGTTTTTTTTTTTTTTTTTTTTTTTTTTTTTTTTTCATGATATATATATATATATATTATGGTGTATTATTTAAAAATTTTTTTTTTTATAAGATGCATACTTTTATATTTTTTATACTAATTACACAAGTGACACTTCAAAAAAAAATATAATTTATATATAATATATTTTCAATATTAAAAATGTAAATATATATGAATAAAAAAATATTAATTAATGATAATAAGGAAAATGAGAATAAATTTTAAAAATCATAGAAAATATTGGAAGTACTAAATAAAATTATTTAATTTTTTTTTTTTTTCTTTTTCTTACTTTTTTTCTTTATTTAAATGTAAAAAATTATATATTTTTTATAAATAAAATATTATATTATAATATGAAAAAAATGTTTATTATTATATAATAATATATAATATATATATTTTTTTTTAATATTATTTCATAAAAAATCACATGTCCTATACTACAATTAGTATTTTTTTTTTATTATCTGAAAATAAATATAAAAAGATAAATAATATATGCTCAAAAAATTTATAGGGATCACCATTTAAAAAAAAAAATATTAACATCACTATAAAATATAATATATAAATATATTATATATATATATAATATTAAAGAAAAAAAAAGGTATTTTTTTTAATATTATATATTTAGTTATAATAAATATATTTTAGATAGGTTTATTTTATTATTCCTTTTGTTATATTTATATCATCTTTACATTATAATGATATATATAATTATATATATTATTTTTTAAGGACTTTTATAAAACTTTATGTTTTTGTTGTACTTTTTTTTTTTTTTTTTTTCTTTTAATAAAAATAAGATGGTAAAAAATAAAAAATAAATAAATAAATAAACATTATTATATATAATATATATGAGAAAACATTTTGTATATTTATTAATTTTTTTGATCCTTTTTTTATAAATATTACCACTTAATTATAATATATTATATATATAAATATATTTTTTTTTGGTACCGTATGTCATAATAATTGAAGGACAAATTTGTATGTATTTTTTTAAGAATATTATTCTATATTTTTATTTTTAAGTTATTAAGAAATAATATATTTTTTTATAAATATAAATTTTTAAGTAATTCCATTTGTTAATTTTATGATTATTTCATTGTTTCATTGTTTTATTTGTATTGTTTTGTTTTGTTATGTTTTAATTTAATTTTTATTTAGATTTATTTTTTTTTTTTTTTTGAAACTTAGAAAGAATAATAATTAATCTATACTATTGTAGTATATTTTTTGTTTGTATAATGTCATAAAATTAAAAAGGAAAATAAAAAGGAAAATAAAGAGGAAAATAAAGAGGAAATAAAAAGAAATACATATACCTATATTATATATATGGTATATGTTATATAAATTTTTTTTTTATTTATGTTTTATTTTTATTTTCTCTTGCCTTCTTTTTATTTATGTCGGCACAAAATTTGTGCATTTAATTTATAGTTATATCTAATAATATATCTTATATATGCATATGACTAGATATTAATACATCTAAAATATCTATAAAAAAAAAAAAAAAAGACTTATTTTATTGAACTGGGGTTATATTATAAAGTATAAATGGCAACCTTAAGGAAAACTAATTTACAAGAAATTTTTTATTTTTCCAAATTTTTTATGAACGCATGTTTTATATCCCTTTTGGTAATTACAGTGAATTGTTTTAAATACGTAAGATGACAAAAAAATAAAAAATAGAAAAAAATAGAAAAATTACTACAAATTTTATAATTTATTTTAACATGTATACTATAAATATATATATATATATATATATATATGTATATATATTATTTTAATTTATAAATTACAGGCACAATATGTATATAATAAAGATATAGGAGTTTATAATGAAGAGATAGGGATAATATATAAAAGATGGCTAGCTGAAAGTAATAAAAATTTCTTTTTCAATAAGGACAATTTGGGTTTTGGAAATTCATCAGTGGTAATATAAAAAAAAAAAAAAAAAATAAAATAAAAACAAAATAAAATAAAAAAAATAAAATGCACAAGTACATATATACATATATATATATATATATATATATAACATATTTACATGTATATATATTTTTTATTTTAGGATTATTATTCTGTGTTGGGAGTTAGTAAAGGATGCTCAGAAGATGATTTAAGAAGAGCATATTTAAAGCTAGCCATGAAGTGGCATCCTGATAAACATGTTCACAAAGGAACAAAAGAGGAAGCCGAAGAAAAGTTTAAAAATATATGTGAAGCTTATAGTGTTTTATCAGATAATGAACAAAGAGAAAAATATGATTTATTTGGAATAGATGCATTAAAACAATCAGGATTTAATAGTTCAAATGTTGAAGGAAATATATCAATAAATCCATTAGAAGTATTTACAAAGGCATATAGTTTTTATAATAAATATTTTTCAAAATCTGGAAGTTTTGGAAATAATAATATTTTTACTCATATTAAAAATTTATATCCAATGAGGAATGAGGTTTCGGAAGGTAGGCATTTTTGGTTTTGCCAAAATATAAAAATATAAAAATAAAAAAAAAAAAATATATATATATATATATATATATACATATATAAAAAAATATATATATAAAAATATACATACATATATATATATTTTTAGATTGCAGTTGTAATAATGTGGAAGAATATGAAGTACCCCTTTACGTATCATTAGAAGATTTATATAACGGGTGCACTAAAAAATTAAAAGTAACAAGAAAGAGATATGATGGATCTTATTTATATTATGAAGATTATTATTTAAATGTTGATATAAGACAAGGATGGAATAATGGAACAAAATTAACGTTCCATGGTGAAGGGGATCAGAGTTCTCCAGATTCTTATCCTGGTGACTTAGTTTTAGTTTTACATACAAAAAATCATAATAGATTTGTAAGAAAGTCTCGAGATTTATATTATAGACATATAATAACATTAGAACAATCACTAACAGGATTTGATTTTGTTATTAAATCTTTAGATAATAGAGAGATATATATACAAATAGATGAAGTAGTGAAACCAGATACAAAGAAAGTTATAACAAATGAAGGAATGCCTTATTCAAGAGATCCAAATATTAGAGGAAATCTTATTGTTGAATTTGATATTATATATCCTAATACAATTAAAAAAGAGCAAAAAAAATTAATAAAGGAGATATTTAAAGAAAACAACTAAAATAAATATAAAATATATATATAAATTAAATATATATAACTAATTTGATATATTCATACACATATATATATTATATATATATATAATATTTTTTAAGATATAATTCATTTTTTTGTAAATAAATAAATATAAATATAAATATAAATATATGTATATATATATATATATATATATATATATATATATATATATATTTATATATGATGTAATAATAAACAAAGTAATTAATTTTATGTTTTGTGTATATATATAAATATATATATATATGTATATTTTTTTTTTTTTTTTTTTTTTTTTTTTTTTTGTATTATGTTAGACATTATTAAGAAAAAATAAGATTACCCATGAAGAACTAAAATTATTATTTTTTTAAATATTATTTTTTATTATATATAAAATATATTGTGATTGATTGAAGTAGTAATTCGGCATAATACCAATAGTAATAGTAATTATAATGATTATTATTATAATATTATATATATATATTAATATTTTACATTTTATTATAAAAAAAAAAAAAAAAAAAAATATTTATGATATATTCCATAGTGCACTAACTGAAATGATTAGTTTTTTTAAATTTATTTTATTTTTTATATTTTTTATTTATTTTATTTTTTTCTTTTTATTATTTATTTGCTTATATTACATTAGGCCTATACATAAATATTAGATGAGGTATATATTTACACCTCTCACCTGTTCCCCAAAAAAAAAAAAAAAAAAAAAAAAAAAAAACATTATAACTTTATAATATTTATAAATATTTACACATTTGAGAAATATATAATTAAATATTAATTATTTAAATTAATTTCCTTATTATTTATTTATTTATATATTTTTATTTCAAGATATAATCTCAAATATAAAGAAAAAAAAAAAATAATGTGTAATTATATAAGAGAATTAAGAAAGCATAAAGGAAAACAATTAAGTGAATAGATTTATATATTTCTCCTAAGGATTACACAAAATAAATATAAGAAATGGGGGTATTTATTTTTAAATATTTAATATAACAAGAAAAAAAAAAAAAAAAAAAATATATATATATATATAAATACATATAAATCTTTTTATTATTGTTCCTTTTTTTCTTCTTCTCTTATTTATATAATATATATATATATATATATATATATATATATATATATATATATTATATTTATATTTAGTATCTTAGGTTACATTCAAAATATAAGGAACGTGAAACTAATAATATTTGGACATATAATTATATATATATTTTTAAATAATGAAAATCAATTCGTATTAATAACATGATATGTAATAATAAATATAAATAAATATACATACATATATATATATATGTATGTATGTATTTTTTACCCCATGTCATGCCTATATATATACATTTATTTAATTATCACATATAATATAATACAACTGTCATCTTTTCGTTTTTATAATAAAAACATAGAACAAAAAAAAAAGAAAAAAAGTGGTGCTATATTTTTGGTTGTTAAGGTGAAATAAGTATTCATTCATAAGAACCTTAAGGATACAAATTAAAAATAAATAAATAAATAAATAAATACATATATACATGCACATATATATATATATTATTATTTTTAGTAAGCATATAATAAATTTATTTGTTCGTAAAAGTAAAGGATACCCACGAAATAAATAATAAGAAGCGTCTATTATTAAAAATATAATGTGCTCATTAAATTTATTATTACACATATATATATATATATATATATATATATATTATATGCATGTGTAGATGGTTGGGTTTTTTTTTTTTTTTTTTTTTTTTTTTTTTTTAATTATAATATTATTAATACAAAATAGTCCTATATGTATATCATATATATGTAAGTAATATGTATATATCACATATACATATATATATCATATAATATATATATATTTATTATATGACTTGAGTAAATAATAGGTGTCGATATATAGATAGGTACTAAGGAGTGCTACATATATATATATATATATATATATATATATTTATTTATTTATTTATTATCATTTGTATACTTTTGAATAAGTAGAATCCAAAATTTTTAGGTCGTCTAATGTTTATATATATATACATATTGCACATATTGTATATATATTTATATTTAATTGCACTTATCTTATTAAATCGTTCTAACGGTTACATTTAAAAGTATATATTAATAAAACATGGTGTTATTATGTATTATATATATATATATATTTATTTATTTATATTTATAATTTTTTTATGTATCTATATACTACTAAGAAGAAATATATAACTATTTATATACTAAAATAATGATGTTTAATATAAAGTATGTTCGTGCACTTTTTTTTTTTTTTTTTTTTATATACATGATCAAAATAATGATAATAATAAAACGTTATACATACATATATATATATTAATATTATTATTTTATAATTATAAAAAAAAAACAATCAAACAATAAAATAAATGAAAAGAAAAGAATTACATATGCACAACCAATTATAATTAGTAATTAATATTTTATCATGAACATATATAATAATATATATATATATATTTTTTTGTTGTAAAGATGTTCATTTAATATTAGAAACATTCTAATATACAAAAGATGTATATGTATATAATAATAGTCAAAATATTTACAACAAAAAAAAAAAAAAAAAAAAAAAAAAAAAAAAAAAATTTTTAAATGTAACATATATGTATATGTTTATTTGAAAATTCATATATTTATAATATTAGATTATTTTTAATGTTTGAATTATTTTATTATTATTATTATTTTTTTTAATATTTATACATGCATGCTAATAATATATATATATATTAGGTTAGATAACAAAATACATGGTTTATATTATTTATATTTGTAAACAATATGGTTGATAAAATGGATACATATATATATTAATAATATAATATTATATAATTTATATTAAATAAAATATAATTATTATTACGTTAAAATGGATAATGCAATAAGAATAATATATATATTTTTTATTTTCGATGTGATATTTATAATATTGGTTGTAGGGATAAATAAGGATATGAAGGTACGAACATAAAAAAATATGTATATATATATGTTAACGTTTTAGAACATGAAAATTAAATCAAAATAATTATAAATAAATATAAATATATAAATAAATATATATATATATATATATATATATATGGATGGATGGATGGGTATTATGTGGATACATATTTATTATATTAAAAAAACATAAAAAATAAAAATGAAAATATAATCAATTATTTATATAATATAACAATATTATATATAATTATATTATTTATAATATACTATAAGGTATTATTATAATTTCTCTTTTTTTTTTATTTTTTTAATTTTTTTTTGTGGTCGTCATTTTTTATATATAAGGATTCAATATATTATAATATATTATAATATATACATATATATATGTGCACCTTTTATTTTTATATTTGTAAGGATATATAAAAAGTATATAATATGTTTATACATTTTTATGTAACTACTTAATTTTACATATTATTTATATATACATACGACGGTATAGGCTTGTCATTATAATACTTATTATATATATATTAAATATATTAAATATATTATTATTTTTTTTTCTATAACCTCCTGATAATAATAATATAATGGCATTCATATATCTTGAATGGTATGACATAACATTTTTATCAGATAATTTAATAATAGTAGAAGAAAACGTAGCTATATATGTCTTATATGAATAGAAGAATATAATATATATACACACACATGCATGCACATAAATATATAAATATATATATATATATATATATATATAATTACAGCTTGATTTATTTATTGCATACTCGTTTAATATATTGGACCGATGTATTTTAGTTGCTGCATTTTTTACTAACGATGAGGAATTATATTGAAAGTCTTGAGGGTAATAAAAATGCGTGGATGCTTAAAAAAAATATATTAAAAAGAGAAATAAACAAAAGAACAGATGAAAAATATAATACATCATATGATACAACCCAATATGATAATGATTATTTTTGGAGATGGATAAGGCTACTAAAATATGAGATAAAAAATGAAGTATGGAATACTCCAAGTTATTTAATACTACACAAATATTTGACAGATGTAAATAGGAGTAATATGCATGACACATCGCATAATGAATTAAGAAATAATGAAGAGAGTGAAAGTAGTGCTGAACAAATAAAACAAAATAATTATCAAATCGAAAAAATCGAACAAAATAATGAACAAATCGAAAAAATCGAACAAAATAATGAACAAATTGAAGGATCGAATAATATAATAGATGACAATTCAATGAAGAACATAAATTATTATATATGGAGAGAAATACAAAAAATCGTATTGCAGTATATGCTGAAACATTATGACGATAAAGATAATTATTCTCATATATTATTTGAATGGAATATTATTATTAATAATTTTCTAGAAGATGAATTAAAAATAAAGATAAAAGAAAGAGATAGACAAATAGATGAAGCATTGAAAAAAGAAAACATTTCACATATATATCTTAATATAGACATAAATAAATTTATAGAAGAAAAATTAAAAGATAAAATAAAAAATAATATAAATGAAGATACAACATGTGACATATATACTATTAATAAAAAATTAGTACCTGTAAGAAGACATAATTTAAATACAGATAATATTTTAGAAAATTTAAAAGATATATATAATAAATATAAAAAAAATAAAAATATTATTAAGTTAAAAGAAGATATTATGAAAGAATTCGAAAAGGTGATATACGAAAAAATATATATAAAAAATGAATTTAAAAATATTGAACATATTAACAATTTTGATGACTACAAAGATTATTGTAAAGATTTATATAGAAATATAAATGATTTTATAGATATATTTTTTACTAATGATATTGTAGAAGATGAAATGACAAAAGAAATACAATGTATTATAAAAAATATTCGTCAGCTGGTCGGAACAAATTATTTTGATAAATATATGGAAAGAATAAAAATAAAGAAAATGGAAGAATTAAAAGAATCTGAAGGAATTGATTTATTAGATAATTTTAAAGAATCTGATGGGTTCAATAAATCTATAACTTCTGACAAACTTGCATGTACTTATTTTTATAAGGATGAATATGATTATCCTCAATGTTTTAGATTTTTTAAAGAATGGTTAGAAAACATTTCAAAAGAAAAAACAAAATGGGAAGAATTTTTAAATAAAATAAAATATGAAGATAAGGATCAATATGAAAAGTATTTAGAAATATATCGATCATATTTATATGATGCTAGGCAAATATATAACACTTATGAAGCTACATGTAAAGATGAAAAATATTCAGGACCAATACATTCTGATGAATATGCAGAGATAATATATAATATTTGGCATAGTTTAAATATCAATACATCTGATGATATTTCTAATTTTTTTCAGATACCGAAATTTTTGTTATCTGATGAGGGAAGTGTGAAGGAAAAGGTTGATATTAAATCGGAGGAGCATACAAGTAGAAGAATAGATAATACCCCTAATAATAATAATAATAATAATGATAATAATAATGATAATAATAATAATAATGATAATGATAATAATAATGATAGAGAAATAAATGGATATTTACAAGATGATACAAAAATATATAAAAATGATAATATACTATCACATAATATTAATAATGATGATCTTAGTTTAGATTTATCTACAAAATTTCCACATTTGATTCTTTTTAAAGAAAAGGAAGCTAAAGATATGTCAGATGATATAATTATTAAACACAAATTTTATTGTTCTAGAAATGTAAATAATAATGATCAAATGGGTATATGTAAATATAACCTTAATGATAATATGAGAGAGAAAGGAATAAAACATCACGACATATATGATAATGATATATATCACAATGACATGTATCATCATGACAATATGATGAATAAGAAAGATAAAAAAACATATGATTCATCTGAATATATTTATATCCCAGACAGGAGAAAAGACATATGCACAAAATATTTTCAAGAAATTAATTTCAATAAGAATACAAATTTGAAAAGACAATTATTAGAAGCTATTATAAAAACATGTGTTGTTGTTGCTAAAAATTTGCTAGAAAAACATGAAGGAGATATTCATAAAACAATGAGAGATATTAAAAATAGTTTTTTTGATATAAAAGATATTGTTATAGGATTAGATATTGTAGAAAATAATCATGATGGATATATCGAACCAATAATAAAAAAAATTTTTGAAGAAGGAAAAAATAATATGGAAAGGGATCGAGTTTTTTGGTGGGATTTACATAAAAAAATTATATGGGCAGGAATGATTAATCAGATTCAAAAGGAAATCAAAGAAAAAAAAAAACAAAAAAAACAAAAAAAAAAACAAGAAGATATATATATAGATCTGTCTCTTCCTAGTGACCAAATTGATCAGTTTAATAGATGGTATATAGAATGGACAGAACAATATTGTGATCAAAAATTAATAAAAATGAAAGAATTGAAAAAGAAATGTTATAGTAATAAAAATATTAATCTGTGTAATAAAAATTGTAGAAACAAATGTAATCATTTTTATAAATGGAATGATAAAAAGAAAAAAGAATGGAATGAACTAGCCAAAAAATTCGAGCAAATGAAAAATGAAGGTAATTATAAAAATATATATATAAATAATTTTACTCCAGAAATGTTTATGTCATTAAATTGTAAGACATGTGATTGTATACCTAAGGAAGGGGAATTATTTGAACAGAGTTATGATGAATATCGTGAAGTGTGTAAGGCATGTCCAGAGAAAAAAGGAAATGAAAAAAAAAAGGAATATGGGATAGAAAGTGGGGATAAGGGTCATGTTAGGTCGAGACGTAGGCGTGATACAACTAGTATAACTGTAATACCAGGTAATAAAATTAGAAAACATACACATAAATATATATATATATATATATATATATATATAATTTATTCATTTTATATTTTTTGTAGGTGAAAACAATTTTAATCAATTAATCAATGTGAAGTGTGAACAAAGATATAGTAACAAATTGGATTGTACTAAAAATCACAATATGCTTAGTGTTTGTAATATGATCAGTGGAATTGGTAAAACATCTAAATGTCCGGAAAAAAAGCGTGAAAATAAAGATTTTGATACTAACATTTATCAATTTAATAGTAGTTCTGGGGATGAAAAATATGGTGTATATTGTCCTCCAAGAAGAAAAGAAATATGCCTTGATGTTGTCAATAATATGTTTACAGATGACAAATCCAATTGTCTAATAGATGCTTTTGTTTCTGTGGCTAAAAAAGAAGGTGAATTATTATGGAAACTATATGACGATAAGAATAAAGCTATGACGGCAATAAGAAGAAGCTATGCAGATTTAGCAGATATTATTAAAGGTACTGATCTATGGATAGAGGAAGAACACACCAAAAAAGCGAATGCAAATATAAAAAATGAATTTTATTTAGAAGGCGAAAAAAGAGCGGATGGAATGACACGTAAACAATGGTGGAATACATATAGAAGGGTAATATGGAAAGGAATGTTATGTGGAATTAAAGATAAAGTTAAATCCACATTTCCATATGAACGATTATGTTTTTTGCATAAAGATTTTGATGAAATACCTCAATCATTGAGATGTTTTGTTGAATGGACTGAACAATTTTGTGAGGAAAGAAAAAAAAAAATCGAGGAATTTGAGAAATCATGTAAGTCTATATATAAAAATATGGAATGTACAAATAGAGATTCATGTGAAGAAACCTTTAAAGAATCGTGTGAAAATCCGTGTGAATCATACAAAGAATGGATTGATTCAAGACGTGAGCAATACCTTCTTCAGGAGAAAAAATATAACATGGATAAAGAAAAAAATATATACGATTCAGTTGACGATGCACGAAACGCAACTGCATATGAATATTTAAGAAAAGTGTGTTCTAATTGTGATATACAAGATATTGAAAAATTATTTGGTTATCCTGAAGGATATGAAAATACATGCAAATGTTTAATAGAATCTAAAAATGAGGAGACGGAACAAAAGGAGACTGAGGAAAGTTCGGTCGAAAAGGAAGAAACTCAAAAAGATAAAGAAGGTAAAGAAGAAAACGGTACACAGGATATAAATACAGAAGAAGTATCTCCTACAATTCCGACAATAAATAGAACAGAGGATGATCATAGCGTAATTACAGATACACCTGTTGAAAAGAATGATTTTAAGAATTATAATTTTCCAACCTTCTTAACAGCCGTAGGTGGTATAATTATTTTAGTAACATTATTATATAGGGTAAGATATGAACATATAAGACGTATGAATAAATATAAATCTGCATATAGTATGTTTATATTATGACATACACACATATATATATATATATATATATATATATATATATATATATATTAATTTATATATGTTCCTTTCTTTTAGTATACCTTTTTCGGCTTATTGTTTGGAAGAAAAAAGAAAGATGTTAAGAAAAAAAGGATCGATATGATAAACATATTACACATACCTACAAATAATTATAATATGCCAAATGAAAAAAATATAAATAGTTATGAATTTTTTGGATCTGATCCTGTTGAATTATATGATATAAAATCTAAGAAACATTGTTGTATAACTAGCCAATCTTATATTTGTATTGAAAACCCTTATGCTTCCATATTATCAGAAAGAGAACAAAGAATATTAGAAGAATCCAGTGATTCAGATATTGATTATGAGCATGAAGAAATGGATTTAGAGAATATGTTTCTAAAAAAGAAACCAAAACATAAAACATTAATTGAAATACATTTAGAGAAGAGAAAAAATATGAATAATACGGAAGAGGGGTCAAAGAGAAAGATTCCAAAGAATATAACATGGTTTGAAATACACATGAAAGGAAAGGATAATAATAAAGAGAACATTAATATAAAATATGATATAGATAAAATTAGTGATAATAATAATAATAATAAGGGTGACAGTATGGATTATGACAATATAGATTATGATGAGTGTGACAATATAGATTATGATGAGTATGATAGTATGGATTATGATGAGTATGATAGTATGGATTATGATGAGTGTGATAATATAGATTACGATGAGTGTGACAATATAAATTATGATGAGTGTGACAATATAGTTTATGATGAGTATGACAATATAAATTATGATGAGTATGACAATATAAATTATGATGAGTGTGACAATATAAATTATGATGAGTGTGATAGTATTAATTACAATAAAGATGATATACCTGATTATATTTATGATAGGCATAATAAATGTATCGAAGAAGAAAACATAAGAAATATGGAACATATACATGATCTATTAAAAAAGAATACAGATGAATTAATATCTATATTTATAGAGAGTTATAATAGAAAATTAGATGACGAAGAATATAATAATATTTTATGCATTTTAGAAAATAAAATAAAAGAAAATGATCAGAACAATATTGTTAATATGAGAGAAGATAATAAAAATGATATGCATAAGGAAACTACAAAAAGGGTAGACACTACTGTGAGTGATAATATATGCGATAAGAACAAAAAGAAGAAGAAGAAAAAAAATAAGAAGAAGAAGAAAAAGAAGAAAAAAAGAAAGAATAAGAATAAGAATAAGAATAAAAATATATCAATATGTAACAATACATATGATCAAAAATTATTATGGGAAGAATGGTTTAATCGTAAAAATGAAGATTTTCTTAATTCTTTGAATGAGGAATATACTCATATTAATTTAAATAACTTTATAGATAATGATAACAACTACAAAAACGCAAATTATATATTAGATGACGTGAATAAATATCCTCTGACTAGTTATCTAATTAATATATACAATTATTTTATAGAAAAGGGTGTTCAATATTTCAACGACATAAATAATATACTGAAGGATAAAATAAATGAAGATAAAACATATAATAATAATTATAATGATGATAATAATATTACTAATAATTATTATTATGATGACGAATATGAGTATGATATGTATCCAGGTTTGAGAAATCCAAAAAGAAATTATAAAATATTGTGTGAAGAAATAAGAGAAGAATGGAATGTTATGAACACTGCAGATAAAGATAAAAAGAAAAATAACACATCTTTAGTAAAAATAATATCACTTCATGATATTATAAATACAATGAGAGAAGATAAAACTAATGATAAAATGAGAAAGGAAGATGTGAATAATAGGAATGTCAAAAAGGAAACTAAAAAATGGTCAGGGAATAGAAATGATATTGATTATATTGATGAAAGTGATGAATGTGATGAAAGTGATGAATGTGATGAGAGTGATGATAGTAATGAGAGTGATGATAGTGATGATAGTGATGATAGTGATGATAGTGATGATAGTAATGAAAGTGATGAGAGTGATGATAGTAATGAGAGTGATGATAGTGATGAAAGTAATGAGAGTGATGATAGTAATGAGAGTGATGATAGTAATGATAGTAATGAGAGTGATGATAGTAATGATAGTAATGAGAGTGATGATAGTAATGATGAGTAATGAGAGTGATGATAATGATGATAGTAATGATAGTGATGATAGTGATGATAGTAATGATAGTGATGATAGTGATGATAGTAATGATAGTAATGAGAGTGATGATAGTAATGAGAGTGATGATAGTAATGATAGTAATGAGAGTGATGATAGTAATGATAGTGATGACACTAATGATAGTAATGACACTAATTATAGTGATAAAGATAATATGAATAAAAACCATCTAAGTGATGACAAAAAGTGCACATTAATTATTCCTCCTAAATATTATAATAGTAATATAAAAGAAAATGAAAATTATATGTCATATAATATAATACCCAATGTATATAATGAAATGTTAGAAAATGATGGATATAACAATTTTTCTGTTTATGATAAAATAGAAGAAAATCGAATAAAAGAAAATGTTGGTTGTCCTTCAGATGATAATAAATATAATTTAAAAGATTATGATTTTTTTGAATATAATAAAGTTAATTATGATAGTAATAAAGATGAGAAAGCTTTTGATCCTTCAGAAGTGATAAGTATATGTGACATTTGTTGTAATGATAAAAAAAGAAAAGATAATCATCTAACTTGTGATTGTATCTTATGTAAAAGAAAGGATAATATTTATTATTGCATTGTATGTAAAGAGAAAGAAAAAAATATGAGAGAAGATTTATTAGTTGTAAAATATAATGAATATCTGATTAGATTACCTGATCCTTTGAATCTTCTATATTTATTAATATCTCGAAAACTTTGGAAAGCAGTAAAATATTTTTTCTTTTTCTATTACTTATTCAAGGTAAAAATATATATATATATAAATGTATATATCAAACGAACATACACACAAACAAACATATATATATATATATATATATATATATATATATATATATACACTAATTATTTTACTTCATTTTTTTTTTTTTTTTATTTAATTTTTTAGTGTACCCTTTTGAAATTATTCTTTCAACGATATAGAAAAAGGCCAACACGACAAATTATTATTAAAAACAAAAAAGAAAGAACTCCAGAAATATGTTTTTATCCTATAAAAGAAGAAAATAAAGAGGCATATGCGAATTATAAAGATGAGTCCCATTTGATAAATAAGAAAAAATGTATATGTGTTGATTGTAATTGTAAGAATTGTAATAATTGTAATAATTGTAATAATCTGTCAGATATTCCAAATGAATGTATTTGTTCAAAAATAAATGAAGATACAAATAATGATATGATAAACATATCTGAAATATTTTATCGTTTCATTAAATTTATAACAATAATTGAAATATATTTGTGTGTAATAGAGGAAATTAAAATGGAAGAGTGGGAAAAAAAGAAACCAAACTTTTTTATGATTTTTGTAGAAGAAATTGAAGAGATGGACGATATAAAAGATGATATAAATAATAAGAACAATGATGCTATTATATTCTATGACCATCGAGATAAGAGAAAAAAAACAAAAAAAAGAAAAAAGAAAAAGAAAATAAATGAAATAAATAATTGTGATGAGGACTGTCATATTAATTCAATATATAACATAAAAGATAATGAAGAACATGTTAATAAAATAAAAAAAAGATATGAAAAGAAAGAGAAAAAAAATGTGACAATTCCTAAAAGTAATGAACAATTAATTGATGAGTGTTTAAAAAAAAGAAATGATTTAATGAAAAATATTTATGATGAAAAGATAAATATAAGGAATGATAAATTGTATGATGAAAAAAATGAAAAACATGAAGAAACAAGTAAAAAAGAACAATCAAATGAGTATAATAATAAGGATTATTATTTTCCAGTGGGGGATAAAAAAAATGTTATTTTTTTAAATATATTCAATAAATATAATAAATTCTGGAAAGAATTAATAAAGAAAAAGAATTGTATGCTGGAATTATGGAGAAAAGAAAAATGGTTCCAAGAATTAAAAGAAAGATGGATAAATGAAGAAAAATATATTTTACATGAACAAGATAAAGAAAAAGAAAAATACCTGAACAGGTCAGGTGATAAAAATGAAAATTTGCCCACAGAAAAAAGAAAAAAAAATATAAACAACAAAAGAGATAATAATAATAATAATAATAAAAATGATGATGATGATGATGGTGATAGTAATAATTATTATGATAATGTTGCAAACAAATTTTTAAAAAGGAAAGAAATAGTATGGAGAATAATTATACAAAATATTTTATTAAATTTAGAAATATGGGATAAGTATGAATGGTTTAATTTGTTAGTAGAAGAAAAAGCAAGTTCATTTGATATTTTTCAATTGTTTGATTTTAAAAATGATGTATATTTTTTAAATGATAATTTATTCGACAATAATATGTTATATTGTGTAAGTGCCAAAAATTATGGTGTTATGGAAAATGATAATGATGATGATAAAATAATGAAAATACAAAATTTAAATGAGAAATTAAAAAATGGAAAAGCTGAATTTAAAGATATATTATCATATTTACATACATATATGTTGGAAGATTGTAAAAGAGATGAATTAATAAAAGAGAAGGAATTGCTTTTAAAAATATGTACAGAAGAA
>NC_041693.1:407500-486000 GCF_900097015.1 Plasmodium sp. gorilla clade G2
TTTGATTTTTAAGGTCATATAAATATATATATATATATATATTTTTTTTTTAATTAATTTTTTTTTTTTTTTTTTTTTTTTGGAAAAGAAAAAAATAATGTTACAATTTATTTTCATTTTTTTTTTTTTTTAAATAATACAAAAAATAAAAAAAAATAAAAAATAAAAATAAAGTATTTTCACAAAATAATTTGACTGGAGCTTTTGGAGAGGGAAAAAAAATACTAAAATAATAATAATAATAAAATGATCCACATATTATATTAAAATATATAATAGTATATTTTTAATATTAAAAAAAAGTAAAATAAAAAAAAATATAAATTTCGTTTATTTAAAATTATATATATATATATATTTATTTATTTTTATTTTTCCTTTTATTTTCCTATTATTTTTATTTTTTAATTACAAAAGTGAGAAAAATAAAATATACACTGTTATATAAAAGTAATGAAACTTTTTTGATTTTTTTGAAAATGATGAAGGCGCAATAAATACTTGAAATTTTTTTTAGGGATAATAAAAATATGTATTATTAAATAATAAATGAAAAATTGATATTTAGATTATTATAATTGTTATATATATATATATATATATATATATATATATATATATATATTTTGGTGGGTTGCATATGAATGAATTGGTTCATATAATAAAATATGAAATGATAATATATTAAAAACATTTCTTTATTTATATATATGTATGTATTTGTTGTACACATATGTATATTTATTTATATGCTAAACCTATCTATGAAAGAAAAAACCATATTTTTCACATATATTTTTATATTAGAAAACAGTGAAAACTATATAGTTGTTTATTATATTATTCTTTAAGTGTAAATAAAATATATCATTTACCAAATTAATTTTTTTCTTTTTTTGGTGTACATATTGTAATAGACAATAATAAAAAAAAAAAAATTTATTTATATTTGTAAAATATTACCTCCAAACAAAACAGAAACTATATATATATATATATATATATATATATATATTTATTTATTTATTTAATATATATTATTTATTTTGTTTTGTTCATTTTTGTGAATTATGTTTTTAAGAAAGGAAAAAACTTGGGATACTGTTTTTTTTTTTCTGAACAATTCAGGGAAATTATATCATAAATATGATAGTAACATTTAATTTTTAAAGTTTTACAAAATATTATATAAATATAGCTAGCTGTATATCCTAAATAAAAAAAGTTTATATTTTCCACATGAATAAATATATTACATATATAGGTATATATGTTGATACGAATTGAAAAAATATATATTTCTTTTTTATTATAATAATCGTATGTGATCTAGCCAAATATGAAATGAAAAATATTTCTGAACTGTTCATAAATTTTAAGACAAAAAAAAAAAAATATATATATATATATATATATATTAATCTCAATTTAATTTATTATATAAAAAAATATATCATGTAAACCTTCCATTTTATATGTATTAATTTTTTTTTTAATTATTCTATCATAATACATATTACCATATATATATATATTATTTAAAAAAAAAAAAAGTTTCTTTTTAAACCATATTTATTAAATAACAAAAGATTGTTTCTAAAAGACATTTAATTGGTATATTTTTCAACATGATCATATTAAGAATAATATGTATTGTACTTGTGTGATAAGCTTTTATAAATTGCAATTATTAATTATAATAGATAATATATAATATATAATATATTATTGTTTTATATTGTAGAACCTTTCTGTATATAAATATAAAGTATATTATGCATATGTTCATTCTCATAGAGTACATAAAATTCAATATTTTCTTATGAAGAAGTAAATGCATTAGCAAATTAAGAAAATATATTTGATGAAAATTATATAAATATTTGTAAACATTTTACAAAATTTTGTTGGTTGTATATCAAATGATAATGTAGAGAAATATGCTGAAAATGAATGTACTCAAAGGAAAATAGAAGAAAAAAAAAAAAAAAAAAAAATGTGTTTCTCTTTAGAGCTACAGTTCATTAAAAATATGATTCAAAATGTATTCATACGTTTTGAAGGGTTTTATTATGTAATATGTATTTATATTTGGAGGATAATATAAAATTTAATTATGAAAATGAATGTCCTAGTTAAATATTTAAAAACATATTTCCAAAAATGTGTAGAAATATAATTGTCTAGCATATTAAATAATAATAAAAATAAAAAAAAAAAAAAAGACATAAAAGCTAATAAAATTAATGGATATATTATATTTATATAAAAAATGTGTTAATAATAATTAATGATGACACAATTTTTTTTTTTTAAATTATATTTATTGTTAATATTGTTTTATCCTTTTATGAGTTTTTTTTTTTTTTTTGTTACTACTACAAGGGAAATACATTTAAAATAAAAATATATATATATATATATTTTACGATATAGGAAAATTTTATGTGTATATACAAACACAAAATGAACATAGTCAATATGTGAGTATTATATATATATATATGAAAATATTTATATTTTTTCTTCCTTTTTATATATAAGTGTATAATTAAAAGGATCTTGTAAAGATAAAATATTTTTTGTCTTTTAAAAAAAGAAAAAAATATATGAAAAAAGAAAACATTTAATCATACATACATAAATATATATATATATATTTAATACTATTATTTTTTCATTTCATTTTTTATGTGAGAAAATGGAATTTTTATAAACATATAATGCAGTATTCCGTCATATATTTATAATATAATATAATATAATATTTATTTATGCATGCATGAATAATTTTTACTTTGAAAAATAGGGTATAATAAATATTTTTCCTTATTTCCTGCTCCTTTGGTTATTCTAATTATCATGTTAACATATAAATAAATATATATATATATATATATATATTTTTCTATATGTTGGAAAAATATATGATGATATTGTTATATTAAAATTTTTTTTTTTTTTTTTTTTTTTTTTTTTTTTTTTTTTTTTGAATTATCATAATGCACATATTTTTGAATACACAATATGAAAGAAAGAAGATACAATAGCATATATAAAAAAGATGACAAAATGGAGGCCTTTAGAAATAATAACAAAAATAAGATACACTTTATAAGAGTATCATTAATGAATTGCTTAAGTGTAATTATTTTTATTATATTATATATTATCTCTTTGGTAAACAAAAAAAAAAAAATAAAGGAACATATATATATGTGTATATAGATTTATATTTACGTATAAATTATTTTTATATCCTTGCAGGATGTATTTTTTTATAAGACCAACTCTTTTGATTTCTCTTTACACGCACCAATAGTTTATTCTAATGGAACATTCAATAGAATTTTATATACTGCTGAAAAAAAGAGGGTTAACAGAAGGGTACATATACAAACACAAAGAGAACCACAAAATTCTAATTATAAAGAGTCTATGAAAAATTATCTAAAATGTTTAAAAACTGCCCCATATATCGATGATCCAAAATATGGAGCCTTAATATCCGAAGAGGAAGAAAGAGAAATGAAATTAATAAAAAAGATGGAACTTGAAGAACTAGAAAAAAGAGATGAACTAATGGAAAAAAGAAGACTTAGAAGAATAGAGAGGATGAAGAAAAAGGAAGAAGAGGAAAGAATAAAAGAAGAGGAGAATAGAAAAAAAGAAGAAGAGAAAAGAATAAAAGAAGAAGAAGAAAGGTTGAAAGAAGAAGAGAAAAGGTTAAAAGAAGAAGAAGAAAAAAGACTAATGGAAGAAGAACAGGAAAGACTAAAAGAAGAAGAAAATGAAAGATTAAAAATGCTAGAAGAAGATAAATTGTATATGGAAAGAGAAGAACAAAACAAAAAAATAAAATTAAAAGTAGATGAAGAGGTAGAAACATTTGAAAGATTGAAATCAAAAAATATGGATGAAAAAGAAAAAGTAGAAGAAAAGGAGGATTCTGTAGAAATGAAAAAAGAGAAAGTAGAAGAACAAAAGGATACCGAAGAAGTGAGAGAAGAAGTGTCAGAAGATAAAGAAGATACTGAAGAAGTAGGAAAAGAGGAGGTGTCAGAACATAAAGAGGATACTGAAGAAGTAGGAGAAGGCGAGGCATCAGAAAATAAAGAGGATACTGAAGAAGTAGGAGAAGGAGAAGTATCAGAAGATAAAGGGAATACCGAAGAAGTAGGAGAAGGCGAGGCATCAGAAAATAAAGAAGATACTGAAGAAGTAGGAGAAGGCGAGGCATCAGAAAATAAAGAAGATAATGAAGAAGTAGGAGAAGGAGAAGTATCAGAAGATAAAGGGAATACCGAAGAAGTAGGAAAAGAGGAGGCATCAGAAAATAAAGAAGATACTGAAGAAGTAGGAGAAGGCGAGGCATCAGAAAATAAAGAAGATAATGAAGAAGTAGGAGAAGGAGAGGCATCAGAAAATAAAGAAGATACTGAAGAAGTAGGAGAAGGCGAGGCATCAGAAAATAAAGAGGATACTGAAGAAGTAGGAGAAGGAGAAGTATCAGAAGATAAAGGGAATACCGAAGAAGTAGGAGAAGGCGAGGCATCAGAAAATAAAGAAGATACTGAAGAAGTAGGAGAAGGCGAGGCATCAGAAAATAAAGAAGATAATGAAGAAGTAGGAGAAGGAGAAGAGTCAGAAAATAAAGAAGATAATGAAGAAGTAGGAGAAGGAGAAGAGTCAGAAGACAAAGGGGATACCGAAGAAGTAGGAAAAGAGGAGGCATCAGAAGATAAAGAAGATAATGAAGAAGTAGGAGAAGGAGAAGTATCAGAAGACAAAGGGGATAATGAAGAAGTAGGAGAAGAGGAGGCATCAGAAGACAAAGGGGACAATGAAGAAGTAGGAGAAGGCGAGGTATCAGAAGATATAGGAAATGCTGAAGAGTATATAAGGGGTAAAGAAGAAGTAAAGGAACCAGAAGTAGGAAATGATATCGGAGAAGAAAATAAAGAAAATTATATAAAAAATTTAGATGTGCAAGATAATTTATATGAAATTAATGTTTTAAATGGAGGCGATATAATATCCTTTTTAGAAAATAAAAATAAACTTATACAAAATGAAGGAGAAGATGATGATGATGTAAATAATAATATAGTTCATGATATTACTGATAATGTTTGGAATAGTACAATATATGATGATAATAATAATAATAGTAAGACAAATAGTAGTTCAGAAGAAGATATTTTGGATGATAAAAAATTAGATGATAATACAAGAAAAAATATGAGAAAAAATTATTATGAAATTTTAAATGTAAAAGAAGATTCCGATATAAATGAAATTAGAAGAAAGTTTTATAATTTATCTTTAAAATATTATCCAAAAATGGATAATGATAAGAATTTAGTGTTGAATAATAAATTTGAGAATATAAGTGAGGCATATCAAATATTGGGTTATGAGAATAGAAGAAAATTATATGATTCTGGTGAATTCGATGAAATAGATAAAATGATTATTATTGACCCACTTATATTTTTTAATTTAATATTTACATCTGATATGATGTATGAATATACTGGAAATAGTCAAGTATCTTCTTTTGTTAATTTATTTTTTGAGAAAAATATTTCTATTGAAGATTTGACTTATTATGTTGGTGAGATTATGAACGAAATGATTGAAGGACAAACAATACGAGAAGAGAAAGTAGCTGAATTATTAAAAGAAAAATTAGATTTATATATAGATAATGAAGATGAATGGGAGAAATTAATGGAAAATGAAATAAGCATGTTATTAAAATCTTCATTTTCTAATTTCATATTAGAATCTATAGGTTGGACATATGAAAATGTTTCTAATATTTTTTTGGAAGAAAAAGAAAATTCTGATCGAAATAAAAAAGATATATATATAAAAGAAGCTAATGAAAGAATGATTAGAAATTCCATTATTTTGAGACAATGTAAAAGTCGTTTTTTATCTATAATAACAAATTATTATCCTTTTAAAGAACAAAATAATCCTTTTATAAAGAAGGCACAATATGTATCCTCATCTAATTATATATTGAATGATATAAAAAATACGGATTATACAATGGATAATATACATAGAGCCCTCGATGATTTATACAATGAACATATATCAATTTTATTAGAGGAAGAAAAAAAAGAAATACTAGAAGAAATATTAAGGAATATATTAAAAATTATTTTGTGTGATATTGAAACAACAGTAAGAAGATCAGCACAAATAGTATTACAAAATGTAGAAGGAGATAAAAATTTGATGTTTAAAAGAGCTAAAGGATTACAATCATTGGGTAAAATGATATTACAGAAGGTTAATTGAGGATATATATAAACACACACATATAAATACATACATATATATATATATATATATAAAGGATTAATAAAAAAATTAAATTAAATTAAATTATATTAAACAAAAAATGTACATATAAATGAATATATTATTATTTTATTATTATATATTTTTTTAAATAATATTATACATAATATTTTTTCACAATTTAATCATAGAAACACACACATACACATACATACATACGTACATACATATAGAAATGTTTTAATTTTAAATTTATATTTATAATTTTTTTTTTATTTTTTTATTATATAAACATAAAAGTGAACAATTTTTTCATTTTTATAACAATTTAAATATTATAACATTGAGGATATATATAATTATGTATTTTGGCTAGCCAGCTAGCTGTTTTATTATTTAAAAAAAAAAAAAAAAAAAAATTATGTCATACAGTGGCTAATTTTATTATACTATTATGAAAAATAATAATAACAATTGGATGAATAATAAATTTATAATAATAAATGGACATAAATAAATGTATAAAAATTAATAACATTATATATATAAAGAAAAAAAGTATATTATATATCTTAACATTAGATTAAATATATAACAAAATATTTATTATATTATTTGCTTTTTTTGTTGAAATAGTTTTTACAAGTTTTTTGAAATTCTTTAAAATTTATTTTCTTTTCTGGAAAAAAGCGAGAAAATATATATAGATCATAAAATTTGAAATAATATATATCAGAAGAAAAAAAGAAATTCCGGATAATTAATACGAAATGATAGTTACGAACATTGTAAAGATTAATAATAAGGTTATTGAAACAATCGAAATATTATTCCCTAAATTTTTTATTTTTAAATATTTTATATCATTTTGCATTAAGAAGATACATTAAATAAGTATCCATATATTCTTTACATTCTTCGTTTTGACTGTATATTTTTTATGTTCATTAATTGATTGATTTATTTTTTTTTATATCATCACCATATATATATATATATATATTAATGTGAGGTTTTTAATTTTTTTTTTTTTCTTGAGTTATATTCATATTATTTATTAAATTAACTAGAAATGAAATATGAGGATCAAGATTTTTTGTTTTACTATCTTTATCTCTTTTATCTTTTAACAATATATTAAAGTATTTACGTATCATTTTTTTTTTTTGAACTATCATTATGAATTATATCTCTTCATTGTGGTATAATAATTTGTATGTTTCAATTTGTATTTCTTTCTATAAATGAATATATATATATATACACACAAATATATATATTATTATTATATGTTATTTATTATCATATTATACATAAGTATATTACTATATTATATTTTGCATGCGTTATTCTTATTTTTTTTTTCGTTTTACTATAAATAATAAAAAATGTTCATAAGGAATATTAAAAATAACAATTTTGTTCTTATATTATAATAAAACAGAACTATTATATATATATATATATATATATATATATATATATATTTTATTTTGAATTTATAAAAGAAATATAAGATAAAAGAGAAAACATATATCTTTATTGTAATATAACCTATTATGTTAAATTCCAAAAAATAAGAAAAAATTATATTACACATGTTTATTATTAGTACTATTACTTGAATAATATATTATTATGAAATATAATTAATCTGTATAATTATATTTACAATATTGATATATAAGAATAAAATTATAGATCAATGATATATAATATTATATTATATATGTGTATTTTTTTTTTTTTTTTTTTTTTTTATGAAGTATAAAAAAATGTAATGACAAATAAACATATATAAATATTTTATTATATTAATATTTGGGTTAGTATCGATATACGTAGTAAAAGAAACATGGTATATATAATAATATATATATAATTATATATTACGTGTAAATATTTATTAATAACAAAAAAAAATGCACCTTTTTATTATATTAGTCATAAAAAAGATACAAAATAAATTAAACGTGTGTGTCCTAATAAGATATATAAAGAAATATATATATATATATATATACATATACATATATATCTTTTTTTTCATTTTAATTTTTTTTTTGACTCATGTTCTGTGTAAATTTTTTCTCCTTTATATTTAGTCATAAAATTTATAGTCCTAGAAATATAAGGAAGAGTCCAAGTTCCTATAGGTGGAAAGGCTACAGTCATAGTTGATAAAACACTTATAGGAACAAATTCTGGTGAAAAAATACTTCCATTTTTAAGATGATTATTTACTAATAAATCTGAATGTACATCATCTAACATATTCAAAATGAATTTAAGTTTTTTAAAAAATGATTTATTTTCTTCATCAACTGATGGGTCTGTAAATTCATAATATTCTTTTATGCTATCTTCTAGTGAATTATGATGTTCTAGTACATCATCCATATGGTCGTCCATATGGTCATCTATATGGTCTTCTATATGGTCTTCTATATGGTCTTCTATATGGTCTTCTATATGGTCTTCTATATGGTCTTCTATATGGTCTTCTATATGGTCTTCTATATGGTCTTCTAAATGATTTTCTATTTTATTTTCCATATTCTTTTCTGTCTCATTTTCCTTATTATTATCATTATCTTCTTTTGTATTGTCCTTTTTTTTTTCTTTCTGTTCTTTCTTTTTTTCCTCTAATTTTTCTTCTCTTTTTTGTGGATTTTTATTTCCACTGAATATTGACGTATTCATATATTTAATGTCACATTGTTTATAATTTTCTGTTAGTGTTCTTGTTTTTATATATTTTGTTATGATCGATTTGTTCAATTTATCTTGACGGCTTTTCTCTAATATATTCTAAGAAAAAAAAAAAAAAAAAATAAAATATATATATTGATATATATATATATATATTTATTTATTTATTTATTACCTTTTGTGAATATTTAAATATTAAGAGAAAACATATGAAAAAATTAAAAAGTGACACAAAATATTTCATTATGTATATTGTATATTAATACATTTAAATTAATATAATATGATATATAAATGTGATCATTTTATAAAATATAAATATGTGTAAAGAAAAAAAAAAAAAAAAAAAAAAAAAAAAAGGGATCTAGAAAATATATGTTTGTTTTTATAAAATAAGCATGCTTTATATTGAATTTTATTATTATATATATGGAGAAAGGATTTAATTTTTTTTTTTTTTAGACTTGCACAATTATTTTTATAATTTGGATGATATAAAATTATAATATATTTATAATTATAACACCATTTTAAAATAAATAAATAAATATATATATTACACAATCCACATTAATATTTTTAATATTATAATTTTTTCATTTTAATGTAATATTATATTTTATAAAAAATATTTTTTATAATTACTATGTCATTATAAATATTATTTTTTTTAGAATGTTTATTTTTTATATTGTAATATAGATTATATATCTTTTATTTATATGTGCCTTTTTTTTTTTTTTTTTTTTTGCCCTTATAAATATCTAAAAGTTAATATAAAAATGAATAAATAAATAAATATATATATATATATATATATATATATATATATATATATATATATATATATATATTTATTTTATTAATAAAATGTGAATAATTTCACAAGCCTTTTAGAGATAGATACCTAAGGAAATTATATATACTATTGCCTATATATTATAATATATATTGTAATTATTTTTTTTTATAATAATAAAAGGTAGAAATATATATATATATAAACATAGAATTTTATTATATATGTGAAAATTATTGAGATTTTTTTTTTTTTTTTTTTTTATATATATATATATATATATATTTCTTTTTTGTAAAATCATTTTAATTTAAAAAAAAAAAAAAAAATTAATAGATCCTAAAAAAAAGTAGGTACCTATTTTTTATTATATGATTAGAATTAAAAGGTATAATAAAATGAAATATATATTAAAAAAAAAGTAATAATAATAATAATACATTAAATATATATAGTATTATGTTTTTATAAAAGAATAATCAATTATTTCATTTTTTATTTATAATGATATATCTAATGGATTATTAAATAATAGTTATTTTATTTTTTTTATAATACATTTTAAATGAAGTGTGATTAAAATAATAAAAAATAATTTAATATGACTTTTTTTTATGTAAGAATATTAAATGTTGCAATAGTAATATGCTTATGTTTATTCAATTATAAAGTAAAAAAATAAAAAATAAATATATACACATATATATATATATATAAAATATAAATATTATACATAAATACACACACACACACACATAAATAAATATATATATATGTATATTTATTTTTTTTATTTTTTTTTTATTTTTTCATATCCATTTTATAATATTGACAAAAAAAAATATATTCTCTGCATACACATTTTAATTATAGGATAATGCTACTCAATGGAAGAAAGAAAAAAAATGTTGTAAAAATAATTTAAACTTTTTATCATTTAAGAGATGCTTATTACAACATGTAGTTGAAGAGAATATTGAAAGGAAAGGCACATCTCGTGTTTTATTAAAAGAGAAAAAAAATGAACAGGGAAAAAGAAAAAAAATAAAAAAGACCAAGAGTATTAAACCAAAAAATGAAAAAAAAAATAATAAAAATAATATTGTGTTAAAAAATTTAAGTGATAAAAAAGATGACAATATTTCAAATAATAAACAGATGGAAGAAAATAATATAATATGTAAAGATATAAATTCAAACGAAATAAATGACAATCAAAAGGTTCAAGAAATAAAAGAAAAATTAGTAAAGGGTTTATTGGAAAATAAAAACAAAGAAATAATTAAACAAATAGAAATAATTAATTCAGATGGTACTATGACAAAAATTAAAAATTCACTATATAGTTTAATATTTAAAGGGGCTAATTTTTGGAAGGGTCTATCAATATATTTAGGTACATTATCAGGTGCTGCAATAGGTCAAATGATTTTAATATTAATTTTTAAACTTTCTACAATTCCTGTATGGAGTGCTTTGATACCATATTCTTTTGTTCCTTCCTTGATTGCATTTAGTAGTTTTATAGGTTTAATAATATTAACCATTATAGGTGTTCTTTTTCTTCTCATGTGGTTGTGGCCATCAAGAGGGAAATTAATGGGTCATAATAATAGAGAAAATAAAAGTGATACATAAAAATAAAGTATATTTATATAAATGATTTTAATATGTTTTTTTTTTTTTTTCTTTTTTTTTTGTTTGTTTGTTACAATATGGAATTATTTAATTTGTTAAAAAAAAAAAAAAAAAAAAAAAAAAATTTAATAAACATCACAACTAAATGGCTATTATGATGTTATAATTTTGTTCTTACATAATATATATATAAATCATATATATAAATCATATATATAAATCATATATATATATATATATATATATATATATATATATATATATATATACAATATGTGTTATTATTATTTATATATGTGTGTTCCATAATTCTCCCTCTCCCCAGAAAGCCAAAACTATAACAAAATCAAAATAGGTACACACATATTAATATATATATATATATATTGTGGTATATATTATTTAATAGTGCTTCTTAATTAAATCATAATAATTTTATATTAACATAAAATGAGTAAATATATAAACCAATTTTTTTTTTTATTAATATTATAAATTAGCTCATTATATTAAGAGCTATCTATGTTATAATATAAAAATGTATAAAATATTATTTTAGTGAGTATATATGTAACACAAAAAAATAAAAAATAAAATAAAATAGAAATAAAAAAAAAAACAAAAAAAAAAAACAATAATTAAAAAATAATATCAAATTAATGATATATACAAATGTGTATATAATAAAAAGGTAATTATACACACACACACACATATATATATATATATATATATATATATGTTACTAATTTAATTTATTCATTTTGACCTGTAGATATAAACAATATTAACCTATTAATATTAATTTATAAAAACAATATTATATAATTATCATTTTACACCATAAAGTTCTTTTTTATCATCTGTTATATGTAATATATCGTTTTGATTTTTCTTCTTTTCATGATTAATTGCATAGAAATTTAATCTATTAGATATACGAGAAAAGAGGGGTAAAGAAAAAGGGAAAAAAGCCATAAAATGTATTACAATATTTTCTGTAATTAATTTTAATGATGGTGAATCTTTTTTTTGAACATTATAATCTATCATTTTATCTATAAAAAAGTCATCAAAGATATCAAGAAAGCACTTAATTTTATCAAATCGTGATAAAACTTTTCCTTCATTTAAATGTGCTTCTTCTTTTCTTTTTTTAAATATTAAATCTTCTAAATTTTTAGGTTTTGACATTAAACTGTCTTTTATATTGTCTTTATTATTTATCTCTTTTTTTATATTGTTTTTATTTTGATTATCATTTTGTTTAATATTTTTGGGTCTTAAATTTGAAGTATTTCGACTTGCACGATTTAAATCGGAATAATCATTATCGACATGAATATCTGACAGTGATCTATTTTGTAATTTATTAAATGATTCATTTGTAAAAATATATTGATCATAAGAGTAGTTTGTATGGTTATTCTAAAATAAAAAATAAAAATATATTATATATATATGTATAATATTAATGTAATATATATAAATATGCTGCTCCTTATAAAAAAATTAGAATATTTTCATTTTTTTTTACATTTTATATTTCACCTTATTATTAATACATATAAATATAATTAAAAGGGCAAGTAATATATATTTATATATTTTATTGAATATATTGTAATTTATCGATTTATTCATGTTTTCATTTTTTGAATTATCATGTATATAATTAGGATTCCTCTTATGAGTTATTTTATATTTTGTGCTACAACCATTTTTAATAAGCATTGTTTTTTTTTTCCTTCAATTGATATAAAATTATTCAATTATGAAAAAAATATGTAATAAAAAAAAAAAAAAAAAAAAAAAAAAAAACATACCAATTTTAAAACATATATATATATATATATATATATAATAACTAATGATTTAATACATTTTAAGATTAATATTTTAAATTTATTTATACATTTAATTCAATATGTTTTCTGCTTAGGTCTTTAAAAAAAAAGTATAAATGTATATAAAATATATATCTTATTTAAGTAAGAAAATAAAAATATATAGAGAATATATTATAATATACACATATATATATAATATATATTTATTATTAATGCATTTTTTGAATGTGTATAGTTTTATTTTGATTATATAGAAAATTAAAAATGTATTATAAATAAACATATTTTAAATAATTAACTATTTTTTTTTTATAAAATTAAAATAATAATAATGATATTTATTTTTTTTTAATACATCATTTTATGTTCTATGATATATTACTCTAACTATGGAGTAACGTTTAAATGTCAAATGATTATATGTAAATATATATATTAAAATTTTTTTTTTTTTTTTTTTTCATATTATTTTAATATTTAAATGATGTGATAAATCTAATATATGTAATTAAATATATATTTTTGATTATGTTAAAATATATGGTTTTATTATAAATAGTATTTTTAATATTAAAATTTTTTAGTGTATTTAAAATTTATATTGAGTTCTAAGGATTAATAAGAGAGATGAACAGAAATAAAAAATTAATATATATTAAAAAATATAGTAATTTATATAACATAATATATTATAAGATTTTTTCCTATATTTTTTTTAAGAGTGTAAAAATAATATATATTATTAATATATAATGAAAATACATTCTTACATAAAGGAATTTATTATGGTATAATCATTTTTAGGTTATTTTTGTTTTTCCATCTATTTAATAATATTAAAGAAAAAAAAAAAAAAAAAAAAAAAAAAAAAAGTATAGATTATTATGAATACACACGTTATTAAAAGTTTATATTTAATGCATTTGTGTTTAGGATGTATAATATTCTTACAAAGTCAATATATTAATAATATTATTGAATAATTAAAGAAATCATTTTATCAATTATTTATATAGAAAATAATAAAATTAATTGATTAATTTATTTTATATAAATATATAAGTGTTAAAAGTTTATCAAATAAAAAAAAATAAAATAAAACTATTGTTATTATTGTATATTTCGAAATGTATATTATTTAATATATTAAATATCATAAATATATATATATATATATATTTATATATATTTCTTATAGTTACATGAATTTAATATTATTCACACAATTTATTATGAGGAGTATAACGTAAAAATGTTATTCCTTTCTTTTAAGTTATTTATATTTATTATAGTATTAAATATAATTTTGGTTTTCAATAAGGTAAGATAAAAAGGAAATGAAAAAAAAAAAAAGAAAATTTATCCATTGATATATATATATATTAATAATATATTTTAATTAATATATGAAAAAATCCTTTTACATATATTTTTATATTTCTTTTTATAGTGTGTGTTTATATAATATGTTCTAAAATATTACAAATAAATATATATTTTTTATTTTTAGTGCATCATAAATGTTTACTTATATGTATAATATTTTTATATTTACTTTATAGAATAATAATGTTATAAATATATTCGAAAATAATTTTAATAATAATAATAATAAACAACTTCATATAAGGATTAATAAATCTTTAGCAGAATATATTAAAGATGAAAACAAAACTTATGAGTCAAACGAATTTGATTTGTTATATGAAGAATTGGTAAAAGAAAAATTAAAAAATTATAAAAGATTAATGGATCTTAGAAAGAAGGATAAGAATTATGAAAAAAAAAGACGAAGAGATAAAAAGTGGCAAGATAAAGTTGTGAAGAGAAAAATGAAACAGTATTATGTATTAAGAGATATATTAAATTATGAAAATAATAAATATGCTATGAGAAAAACATCGATAATTTCGAATAATGATAGTAAAAATATTAAGGCAAAATTATACGAAAATATATTTAAAGGTAATAGTTTCTGGAAACGTCTTGGGATTTTTTTAAAATTGCTAGGTATATGGGCAGCACAATATAATATTTTTGTTATTATTAGTTCTTTAGTTTATCTTTTGGCATATATTGCCCCTGATAGTTTTTTATCTACCTTTTTGATAGTTTTTTCTGGTATTTATGGAGGTTTAATATTTTTAATAATTATTACAGTTGTAGTAGTTCTATTACTTGTTGTTTGGTTGTGGCCAAAGGATGATAAAAATATAATAAATAAAAAACTGGAGCATAATTAAATAAATAAATCATGTTTATTTTAAGAAAATATTATATATTATTTTGATCAGTATTTTTAATGGATTGAATTATATCATAATATTAACATAAAAAAAAAAATATATATATAATTTACAACCATAATTTGTTTTTATATATTCTTTTTTATTTATTTTATGTTGTGTAATTTATATTATATATAAATAAATACAAATTTGTATTATTTTACTAAATGTTATTCCTTTTTTTTTTGTATTTTTTGTATTTTATTTTATTTTTTTTTTAATATTTTGCTTTATCTAACAAAATTAATAACTACATTTGTATTTATTTGTATAACTATTAATTGTTTTTGTTTAAAATAAATAAATAAATATATATATTTTAAATATTATAAAATAAATAATGATCACGTTTATATATTTTATTTGGTATACACTATTGAATAAAATTATATTCTTCATAACTATAGTTGATCATAGAATTTTTAAATAAAAATATATACAAATTTATAAAGACAAAAAGGTATGTATTATATATACACATATAATTATATATTCTTTTTTTTTCCATTGTCAGTAATATATATATTTATATGTATTGTGTAAGATATGTTATATTTTTTGACAATATATTCTTATATTCTTATATTTTTGAATATTTAATCTCATTCTTATAAATAAAATTTGTCAATAAATTAAAATGTTTATTATATATATATTATTGAAATTATAATGTACTAATTATAAAAAAAAAAAAAAAAGAAAAGTAACAAAACAAAACAGAAAAGAACAATTATGAATTTTATATAAATATAAGAAATAGAATGTTTTATTAAATAAGATAAACTTATGGTATATTATAAAATACACTAATATAAATTGAATGTCACACGAAAAAAGTCATAAATATATATATATATATATATATATATATTTATTTAGATATTAAAGTTACAAAAAATATAAATACCATTTATCTTCTTATCAATAAAATTTACTGACATGAATTTTATTCTTTTTAAATGTATCACAATTTAATAAAACTAAAACATAAATAAGAATGGAAATTAAAATGGTATATAAAGTGATGTAAACAATGATATAAATAAGTCACTAATATATATATATATATATATAATTATTTATAATTGTTGCTAAATATACAATATAAATATTATATGTATTCTTTTTTTTCTCAATTACTGTATAATATATATATATATATATATATGTTAAAAATATTGTATAAAATATAGTGGGAGAATTTATTTGTATGTATATTTATTGTCCTAATATATCATATGTTTTTCTTTATTTTTTTCTTTTTTTGTTTCTTTTTTTTTCTTTTCTTTTTTTAATAAAATAATTTTATTTTTATTAGAAGCAGTAGATTATTCTGTATTAATCATTTTTTGGTTTTTTCTATAGATATAATATATGACATAAAAAACTAGAGAAAACTCAGTAAAAATGATAAATAAAGGTATTTTACCAATATTTTTTATATTTTTGCAATGTGATGTTTTATGTGATTTCTGAAGCAATGATTTATTATTTTTTCCATTTTTCCATTCTTTGTTCTCTGTTTGATTAAAAGATTTTTGTAGGAATTCATCACTTAATGCACAATCAGATAATGTTTCATGATATTCTGTAGCATGTTCATGTGATTTGTTATTTATTGGATGTGTTAGTAAATTTCCGTGTGAATGTGTTTTTAATATATCTGTTTCATGTGATTCGGTTAGTAATCTCTTATATACTGCATTTTTAATATCAACTGTGTTTGTTTTATTATGAGATATTTGTTTAAGAGAGAACTATAATATAAAAAAGAAAATAATACATATAAATATAAATATATAAATATAAATATATATATATAAATATATATATATATATATATATTAATAATTTTTTTATGCTCCTTTATTTTTTTTTTTTCTAACCTTATGTGTGATTATTAAAATACATAGTAAAATAGAAAACAAAGATATTTTAAAATAATTACAGGACATTATTTCCTTTTTATTTTAATATATTATTTTTATAATTTGTTTTTAAGTAAAAAAAAATATATATATATATATATATATATATATATATATATGTTACAATATATGTTTAATATTTTTATTACACAATTTTAATTATGATGTATTATTTTTAAAATGATAGATTACACAAAATTTATATGAATAGATTTATTAAATAATATTATAATTTATTTTACATTATTGAAATATTTATTAAATCTTTTTTTTTTTTTTTTTTTTTTTAAATAAAAAATTATAATATTATTAAATATATTAAAATATTATAATGGATTTTATTTATTTAATTTGTATCAATATATATATTAATTTATATATATATATATATATATATATATATATTTAATATATCCTTTTTATATAATTTGAATAATAGTAAAAAAGTTTATGTTCGTTGTTTTTTTGTATAAACATTATTTTAAGTAACTAGATATTACAACAAAGGAAAATATAAATATAATCAAATTATATAGTGCACCTTATTTTTAAAGTGAAATATATATAAATATATATATATATATATAAATATATATATATATATTTTTATTTTACAAAAAAAATTCTTATTATCCATTTATAGATATAATTACTCATTACACAATTTTAATTATACTCAGATATCTAAATTATAAAATATTTATTCCCTAAAATATAATAATAAATATATAGATATAACAATATATTTATATTATAAATATATTATTATTAGAGTTAGTGAATAAATATAATTTGAGTTAAAATGAAATTAAATAGAAATAATTTTTTTATAATAATAATAATTTTTTTTTTTTTTTTTTCATAGTATATAACTTAATTCTTTCAAAAATAGTAGTACTATATTATTAATTACTTATAAGAACGATAAGTGTTCCACTTAAAAATTAAAAAAAATATAATACAATAATATTAAATAATTTTTTATTAAAGGGGAATATAAAATATAAATATATTATATATAAAATAATATATATGTTTCTTTTATATAATATATATATATTTTTTAATTATAAATAATTTAAAATTGTTATAATATTATATATATATAAGAAAAATAACTTATACATAAGTATATTTATTTGATGTATCATATACGTATGTAATATATAATATGTTATATAAAATAATAAAAACGAGTAACCTTTTTTTTTTTTTTTTTTATTATGATTTTTAAAATTATTATTATTAAGTCTATATATGAATATTAATTTTTTTTTTTTTTTTTTTTTGGGTGAAGTGATATTAAACACATAAAATAATTAATGACACACACATATATATAGATATATTTATTTATTTTAGTCCACATGTTAAAGAACAGTAATAAAATATTAATAGTCATTTAATTGTTTTTATAATTATATTTTCTTTCTCTTTTTTGTTTGATATAGATATAAAGTATCAATAAGTTAATTCATATATATAATAATATAAGTATTTGGAGAATCAATAAATATATAAAAGGTATATATATATATATATATATATATTTAGGATTATTTAAGGCTATATTATTTTGGTGAATATATTAATATAATGTTTAAAATATATTATACTCTTATTAGTAGTACATTTGTAGTGGCATATATATATATTGAAGTTAATATAATATATGAAGTACTTTTTAAAATTACTATTTTTTTTTTTTTTTTTTTTGTTACAACTATAAAAATAATACATCTGTATAAATAATTAAAAAATGTGTATTCATCAATTATATTATATATATATATTCTTTTACACATTAAAATTAATAGTTAAAATATAATAAATATAAGAAACACAAATTACTAAAAATATATATATAATATCTTAAAAGAATATATTTTTTATAAAATCCAAATAGACAATATAATAACAAATAAAGAAGGAAATTACAAAAATGTGTAGTAAATATAAATGAAAATATATTAAATTATTATTATATCATTTTTTTTAAATGAAATGAGAATATATTTTAAACACGAAATGTTTATGAATATATATATATATATATATTATATGTACTATTCTGTCTATAACTTTTTAATTTTTATTTTATGTATAAAATTTCATATTTATTTTAAGAATATAGACAAAATAAAAATTTTAAAGATATATATAAATATTTATATATGTATGTCAACTAATAAATAAATAAATGTAAGTTTAATAAAATGTAATATATATATGACAAGATATCTATTAATTATCACATATATATATTTTTTAAAAATATTAAATATAAATATATATATACACATATTTGTTTATAACACCCAAAAAAAAAAAAAAAAAATAAAATAAAATAAAATGAAATGAAAATATTAGAAAATATCATTATATATATGGGAAGCATAAGAAATAAAAAATGGGAATTTATATTATTATACATTCAATTGTATTATATGGAACATATATATAGATATATATTTATATTTGATACTTCAAATAATATATAGAACTTCTTGTGAGTTATAATAATCTTCTAATCGTGTTATAACTTTCTTTAGGTTCTCTTTTAATAATATACCATATTTGCTATGTATGATATATAAGAAAACTAAAAGTATTATAAAAAGTATAACAATGATTATAATGGCTGTCACTTTTGTAGCGGGATCAGGTGAAATAAAAAATACACACAAAGCCTTTTTAGCAGGAACTACTGGTATAGGCATCAGAGAATGTATAGATTTTGCAATTCCTGAAATTATTCCTATTCCCATTGTATATCCTCCTATTTGATATTTATGAACTTTCTCTTCCATTATTTCATTAAATAACGTCCATAGTTCGAAAAATGTTTTTCTTTTACCTTTCTTCTTTTTAAATAAATCTTGAAAATATTTTGGGCATGCTAATTCTATATCTATAACATCATTTCTAAATTCAATTAAGTAATATTTCATATTTAAATATATATTATAAATAATACTTTCATTTTTGAATTTTTCAATTTTCAATTTTTTCTTAATTTTTTTTTCTTTTAATATTTTCTCTTTCATTTTTTCCTTTTCTAATTCTTCTTTTACATGTTGTTCATATGATTCTAACATTTTTTTTCTTTTGTCTTCTAAGAAAAGTTTGTTTAATTCATAATCTATTAATTTATCTCTCTTCCAGTGGTATTTTTCTATTTTGTCATTTACAATTTCATCTTTTAATAATGAGATTTCTTTCAATTCATTTTTTATATAATCTTCGCATAATATTTTAGTATCCAATATTTCTTTTTCTAATTTTTCAATTTCACGCTTAGTATCATTATCTTCATTTTTATTTTTATATTTCTTTTTTAGTAATTTAATTTTTTTTAATTTATCTTTGATTATTTCATCTTTTATTAGTTGAATTTGTTTTAATTGTTCTCTTATATAATCTAATGTAATAACATCTGGAATTGTATTTACGGGTGTTTTATTAACTGCGGCATTTTTCGAATTATTATTGTTAGTTCTTGGAATATTCTGAAAAAATAATAAAATTATATATATATTATGAATTATATGTTTATATATATATATATATATATATTATTTTCATTTTACCGTATGTGATGATATAAATGTATCTAAAAAGAGTGAGAAAAATAATATATTAAAATAAATAAAGTTCATGATAATTTATTTATATTATTATTAAATAAATATATTATTACAAATACATTCATGGTTTAATATAATAAATAATATTTATATAATAATTAATTTTTAATATTTATTTTTTTGAAAAATGTGTATTTTGAAAGTATTATACATATTGCATGATAATTTAATATGACCCTCATTTACACACAATAAGCATCAATATATATATATATATATATATATATATATATATATAAGGATAAAAAAAAAAATTAAGAGAACGAAAAAATTAAATTCTTTATGATAAATTGTTTCACATATGGAAAAAATTAATCAGTGTTTTATATTGAAATATAATATATTGAATTAACTATAAATAAAAGTATTCTTTAGATATAATTTTTTTTTTTTTTTTTTTTTTTTTTTTTTTTTTTTTATTATCCTATCTATCTATATTTATATATTAAATAAGAAATATAATATCATAGTATATTTGATATAATATAAAGGTGTATTTTTAATATATAGATATATTATTATTATTATTTTATACGTATATATTTTTTTAAACATTCAAGTAGGAATATAATATAAAACATGTAATATTTAAAATATTAAATGTATATAGTTATAATACACAAAACATTATTATTATTATTATTATTATTATTATTTTAATATATCAAGAATTACTATTTTTTTTTTTTATTTTACTTATTTATTTTTTTTATAAAAGAGCTATGTGTTATTATAAAATATAATGTTTATATAATACGTATTTATATATGATGAGCTAAAAAATATATATTATTTTAACTAACATACTATAGTTTCAAGTATAACTTAGAAACATTAAATCTGTGTATCATATATATATATATATATATATATATATATATATATATATATATATTTCATTAATAATTAAGAACAATATTTGATATTATAACTAGTTATTATTATATTATTTTATTTTTAGGAATATCAAATCAGGTTATGAATAGTAATATTATACTTTATAATAAAATATGTATAATTTTTTTTTTTTTTTTCATTACAGTAGTAATATAATGATAATATAAAAAAAAAAAATACTATGAAAATATTATAATGAATAAATCTTTAAATAGATTTTCCTATTATTAATATGAAGTTATATATTATTAAATCATTTATATTAATAATACATATATGAAGAGAAATATATATATATATATATATAATATTTTTAATATATATTATAGTACTACTATTACAAGAGATTATTAATGAACTATATTACACATTTATTAATTATAGTATATACATTAATATAGTAGATTATATATATATATTTAAAGAATATATGAATAATAATTCTCATAAGTATAATTTTACACATTAACTAATTTTATATATTTATTTATTATTATTTTCATCCTAAGTAAAAATATATAATATATAATTATTTTAATATTATTAAATAATTTAGTTTATTAAATAAATGTTAACACATATTTAATATATATATTTTATTTTTGCATAAATTATAATTATTTATCATAGGCTTATTAATAAATATATTATATTTTCCTATGAATATTGACATATTTAATTGATGACATTATAATATTATATAAATATAAATATAGATTTATATTTTATATTGAATTTATTTATTATCAGTATTATTATAAATTTAAGAAAAAAAAAGTATTATTAAAAAATATTTTTTATTTATGTCTAACTATTAAAGTGAATTTTTTATTATATGATATATAAGATAATATTCTTATACGTAAAACACATTATTTATTATTAAATTTTATGACATAATAAAGGATGTCTTATTCTGTTGCTATATCAGTAATAATATAATACATTATAAATAATAGTTAATTTTATATTTATGAAATATCTATATATATTTTATTGTGGCTGTATTTTATGTCTATGCTATTAATTAAATTATAATTTGAAATTTATATTATATTATAAACATATTTTATAATAATTATATAACTAGGTATATAATATAATACAACACACTATATTTTTTAGAATTATATTGTATTATATATGTAAATTATATAGTTCTACAATTTAAATGAGAAAAAAAGGAAATAAAAAAGGCAAGTTATATAAAACTTCTTTAACATTAATATATTACTTAAAAAAAAAAAAATTTATTATTAATACTATTATTTACTATAAAAATATCGAATATTTTAATAAATATAGATAAAGGTATTTAATATAATATTAATACAAAAGGTTTAAAATATAATAGAATATATATATATTGTTTATAAAAACAATATATTTTAATACACATAATTTATGCAATCACAAAATATAATTGATATATACATATTGGTAAAATATCTTGCATTATTAAAAGATTCTTTTTTCCATTTTAAATAATTCCTTGTTATTCATATCTATTTAGAAATTCAAAACTTCTAATAAGATAAACTAACATGGGTAATCCAATTAATGAAGAATTAGTACCAATATTTGTTGAGTTAACAACTGCATGATCTAAAAATGATGAATGCTTTTTTTTTAAATTCATATCTATTAATTTGTCTATAAATATATTATCGAAAACTTCTAATAAGAGTAAGGCTCTTTTATAAAATGGCTTTTCTTTGGTCTCGTTTATTTCTTTCATTTCTTCATCATACTCCTCCAATAGATCTTCTAATGTTTCTTTTTTTTTCGGTTCATCATATTCTATTGTTTCTACTTCATTTATATTATTTTTATCATTTGAATATTTTTTATTATTTATTTTTGCTTTAACAGTTTCTACATCTGTTTTATTTTTATGCAATGTTTTATTATTATTTGAAGTTCTTAATTTTGTTTTGTCTGGTAAATTAAATGAATCTGATAAGGTCCTATTTAAGATATTATTATTTCCATTTAATATTATATTTGCATGTGGGTTCGACGAATATAAGAAGAACTATAGTTTATAAAAAAATAAAAAATATGATATATATATATATATATATAAATGACAGTATATATTTTAAAGTATTAATATATATATAATAAAGCACAATATAATACTTATTATATATATATATATTAATATTACCTTATTAAATATGTATAAATGTGTGAGCAATATACATGATAAAAAAACGTTTAATAATGAATGAAAAATTTGCATTTTTTAAATATCATTATTACATTAAAATATTATTATATAAATATAATATTTATATATCCAATCTGTAGTTTAACTGTTACTAATTTATTAAATATATAAAAAATATTATATTCTTATATAAGGATTTTTTTTCTTAAATTATTAATAGAATTTCTAAATTATAATTATATTATTAAAATAAATAAATATAATATAAAATTATTTATTAATATATTTTAATGGAAATAATATAAATTTTAAAAAATTTATAATCCATATAAAATATCTTATTATGTAAATATTAATATATTATATTAAATATTTTTTTATAATTCATAATGAATTATATCTATAATTATTAGATTACATATTTTTTATAATATCTTTTTGTTTATCTGAATTTTTATTTATGTTATATGTAAGAGAAAAAATGGAAAATTCAAATAACATGTATATTAATCTGTATATATTTATAATAATTTTAAGATGAAGAAATACCGTAAGAAAAACATGTCCATTGATAACGTTATATATATAAATATATTTATATATTTATATTTATTAACTCTGTACTGTTATATATCATGAATAATTTTATATTTAATGAAGTATTGTTCAAATATAAATTTGAGCACTATGTGAATTTTTCTATATATATATATATATATATAATTAAATATATATTGAGTTTGTTTACAAAACTATCGTTTATATATTTTAAATATAATATTACTTTGATCATTTAATATTAGATATAATATATTTATCCTATATATAATGTAATACAATATAGTAATTTTTTTACGTGCAATAATATATATATTAACTCTTTTAATAATGTTAATAGTATAATTTCCTTATATGTTATATATTAATTATTATTTATTTGAATTAAAAATATTTTTACTAAATAAAAATTTAATAATACATATATAATATTATATATATATATATATATATATATATATATATATATATATATATATATATATTTAGTTTAATAGTAAAAATAGAAATAGGTGTATACCTATATAAGAAAATAAATAATTCTAATAATTTATATTTAATTACTATGGGAAATTATAATATTTTAAAATTGACATTAGAATAATATGTATATTAATAATGTAGGGCAAATAACATTGATCATGTAATCTATTTAATTTACACAAACGATAGCAAATATTTCAATATATATTATATATTTTTTTTATTTACTATAACACATTATATATTATATATAACCACATATATTTATATTACTATTTTTAAATAATAATATACATATTTTAAAATGTTTATATTATTTTATATAATATATATTTAAATCATGACAATGAATAAGTAATGATGTAATTTAAAAATATTATATATAATTTGTTGCGGATATATGTATGTTTTGATTTTATTATTTTACAAAATTTAAAATAGAAATGTAATAAATAATAATATTAAAAACATATCAATAACTATTTAATTTAAAATTAATAATATATCTATTTTTCTATAAAAATTTGTGTTGGAAAAATATTGTGAATAATATATGTAAATATAAAAAAACGATAAAATTAAATATAATATGAATAAAAGTTATTTTAGGTTGTATTTATATAATTTTATAATACTAATTGTATCATTAAAGTTTAAGGTAACATGTACACATCATTAATATAATAAAAAAGTTATATATTTTTATGTAATTGTATGTATAATGTATGTATTATAATATATAAGATTTAATATATTGATTCAATATATATATATGTATTTTAACATGTACAGTCATATTATAAAAAAGGAGCTTATAATAATGGGAATAATAATAAGATATATTTAGATAAATATGCAAGAATTTTATCACATCATATTACAAATGAACCATTACATAATAGGTTACCTACTTTAAATGTACAAAATTTTAAAGGAGTAAATAATGAAGATATAGTAATGTGTAAATTAAACGATAAAAGGATGCACAATAAAATGCTGGATGAAAAATTAGATGAAAACAATATGATAGATTATAATGCCTTAAATGATAAATTAAATAAGGAATATAATAAATATCATAAAAAAAATATCTCTTTAAAAAGAAATAAAAAAAAAGTAACAAAAAAGGACGTATTATACAAAATGATATTCAAAGGAAAAACATTTTGGAATGTTCTAAAAAACGTTATAACGGGATTGGGATGTACATCAGTAATTAGTAATATTGTTTGGGTGGCGGCAACTGCATCTGCAGTTCAGACAGCTTTTGCTTTCGTTTCAGTTGGAGCCATAATATTAATAATAATATTATGTGTTCTTTCTTGGTTACTTGTTACATGGTTGTGGCCTTACAAAGATGAATATAATAGAAAACATAAGAAATAATTAATATATAGTATAATATATTTTATTTGATTATTTTTTTTTCTAGTTCTTACAGGAACACAAATAGAGTTTTCGATCAAAAATAAATATATTTTATATATAACATTGTTTTTTTATTGTATTTACATATTAAAATATCTATGAATTATTAGTTTTTAGTTTATTGAATAGAAAAGAAATTTCTATTGTTCTCCTATACACATTATTTTATAATTTTTTTTTTCGACTTTGTAACTATCATTTAATATAATAATGTAAAATTTTCTTTAAATTATTAATTATTCATAATGAATATATAATATTATTCATTCATTATTCTAGTATTCATAAAATATAATAAATTTTATAATATATATGTATATTTCGTCCTATGTACAAGTGTAATATATGAGAAACATGTGTAAAAATATATTTGTACCAAAAAATTACAAATAATATATGTTTCTAATGAAATAATGTATAAAAAGCTTTATGAAAGAATATTATTATACATTTGATGTTAAATAAAAAAAAAAATATGTATTAATGTATATTTAAACACGTAGTAAAAAAATTTAATAATATTTATCTTTATATTTACATACACATATGATTGATTTTTTTTTAAGTATCATATAATTTTTTGAACATAATTTAAATTAGACTGTTTTGAATTTTTTTATTAAATAATGATTAACTCATTCATTTGTTCAATAAATAACAAGTGGTAATAAATATAGCATGATGATATTAAATTATAATGAAATTCGTTTGAGGAATATCCCAATTATAATATATTTATTTAAAAAATATGCTTATAAATGTTAATATTTTATATATTAATAAAAATTCATAGTATGTAAGATTCATATAAGTGTATACAATATATACATTATATTTTCTATTGATATATAAAACATAACTGTATTTTATATAAATATTCAAAAATATTTTTTCTATACTTGTATTCAATTTTTTTCTTTTTTTTTTATATATGTGTAAGGAATATATATTTTTATTTTGACTTATAACAATATGATATTATTATTATATTTCTTAATTTTTCTGTAGTAATTTTTTTTTTCATTGTTATAAAATTTATGATGGGATGTATGAATGTATACAATAAAATAGAAGTCCTTATTTAATATATATAATATATACATTTCTTATTATTTAATAAAATGATTAAAACTAATTAAAAAATTATGTTTTTAATATTCTATTTATTTAATGAGTTCAAGATAAATATAATAATTTAATATAAACAAATATTAATATTTTATGAAATAAAACAATAACACATTATATATATACATATATATATTTAATTTAATTATTTCATGTTATGTGTTATTAAATTTATATATTACACATTAATAATAAAATACGTTTGTATATTTTAGGATTGCATGTTTTTATCTAATGAGATAATAATTTAAGATATATAATTATAAAAGATCAAATTAGGATTTTTATGAATATATAAATATATATATATTTTTAATTATTTCTTGTTATAAGTTATTAAAGTTATATATTACACTTTATGAATAATAGTTTTTTTATATATTTTTACATTTCATATTTTTATGTAATGACAAAATAAGTTATGATAAACTATTATAAAAGCTCAAATTATATATTTTATGAATATATTTATTTATTTATTTATTTTATGGTAATCATTTTAAATAATATATATGTTGTGTATATTATAAATGAAATATAATTTATATTCTTATCATTTATTATGAAGTGTAACATAATTTATTAATTAGTATAAATTTATTATTAGAAATATAAATATATATTATTTCTTTGAATAAAAATATTACTTTAGATTATGAAAAACATAATAGGATATATGATGTGAACAATTATGTCATATTTTTTCTAATAATTTTCATTCATATGTTTTTAAAATTTTAAATATTTATTTGTGTAATTTATACAAAATAGATATATAATGAATATATTAATATAAATTCTAGTAAATATAATATATTATGGTCAAAAAATTATTATTATCATATTTAATAAATATTATATATATATAGATTTATTTGATTTAATTTTATATTTTAAAAATCTATATGATCACATTTAATAAATATTTATGTTTTATTACAAAGCAATTAAATTATATATTTTATATTTATTTTAAATTTATTATTCTTATTTTAATTATTATTATAATTTTTTTTTTTTTTTTTAACGAAAAATATTATAGAAATATTTAAAGATAATACATATATATACATATAAAATAATGTTTATTACACACATAATAATAATATAAATTTTATAGAAAAATTTTATATTTATACTTTATTTATAATAACAATATATTGTAATAAAAAAAAAATTTAATTATATATATAATATATTTTATAAAGAAAAATTATATAAAAAAATATTTTTTTAATTAATTATTACTGAAAACTATGGCAATTATTTATAAAAATAATATGAAAACACATAGATATAATTCATATTCTAATGATTTAAATAGAGGAAAAATGGAATGTAGAATATCTCGTAGATCTATTCTTTTTATATCATTAAGTTTATGTGTAATTTCGTTATTTTATATATCTTTATTGGTGAGTTAATAATATATTACTAAACATATATACTAGTTTGTCATAAATATATTTATGTATTGTTTTGTTTTTTAAAATATTAAGTGTATTTAATTTTTTTTTGTTTTCTATATATTAATTACAGAATATATATGAAGAGAATATAGTTCAATATAGAAAAAATATTGAAATAATGTCACGAAATTTAACTGAAATTGAAAATGAAAGCAATAATAATATGCAAAGAAAAAATACAATGAATCATTCGGATAAAACAAATGAAAGTTCCAAAAATTCATATAATAATGAAACAGTTACATTAGAAAATAAACCATATAATGATTTGTCAAAGAATTTAACAGAAAAGGAATTATTTGATGTGCTAAAGTCATTAGAAGAATGTCCATCCAAAGAAGATCTTATAAATATATGGGCTCATACACTTGGTGTTGCAAACGAAGATTTTGAAAATATAAACAAATCTTTAAAGGGATTTATGGAAAAATATTTAGATAATGATGTTTATAAGAATTCTGTTAATAGTAGTGTACGAAAATATATATATAAATGGATATGGGGAAGAATTATTTGGACGTTTTATAGAACAGTAGCAACTGAAGAGGTAGAATACACTAAAAATTTTTATAGTTTAATTAAAGGTGATCATACACTTGATGATATATTAAAATTTATTTACTCATTCTTAGAATATTTTCAAATATTAAAAAAAGAATTACATGAAAAAAATCAAACGGAACTATTACATAAAATGGCTATATTATTGAATGAAAATCATTAGTAGATTTTATAAATGTTAAAAGAAATATATGTTTAATTATAGTATGTATATAAAATTAATATGAAACATTTTTTAAATATATTAAATTATATAAAAATAATTATTTATTACTTATATAAATATATATATATATATATATATATATATATATATATATATGTACAATTCCAATTTTTTAGGAGATTATAAAAAATTATATAGAAATATGTTATTTCATTCATGTCTATACTCAAAAAAAATTTATTAAATGTATATATTTTACATTTAGGAAAGAAGCATTACATTAAACATATAAATGTTCGTATATATAAATTTTTTTTTTAAATATATGACAATTAGAAGTGTATGTGCTCTTATATATATATATATTTGTACATGTTTATATCAATATTATAATAAATTATAATAATTATATTAATTTATTTTAATGATATAGTATATATAATATTTTGTGTAATTAACAAACTTATTAACATTTGTATATAAAAGAATAATCACTTTATTACGCTAAGAAATAAATAAGAATGAAATATGGCAATATAATGTTTTAAACACTTCAAATTATATATATATATAATATATATATATGTATTCTTTAGTACTGTTAACACAACAAACATTAAATAATATTAAAATAAAATGAACCATATTGTTTAAATTTATTTATATATAGTTTTTTTTATTTTATCTTAAAACCTGAAATTAAGTTCTGATGGTAATTGATATCCTTTTTTTTAATTTCGTTTATCGTTGATTTTACAATTTATTTTTATATTGTAAGTGTTCTAAAATAATATTATAGTATATATACAATTGTCAGGTATAAAACACAATATATATATAATGTCATACATATAATATATTTTTTTAAATGTTCCACATTATATATTTATATATTGTGAAGTAATATAGTTTGTAAATATAGTATTATATATATAATATATAAAATATTATATGTAAAAAAAAAAAAAAAAAAAAAAAATTAATTTACATAAAAATATAATAAGTTATACAATTTATAATGAAGGAGAGAAAAGGTTTATATATATATATATATATATATATATATATATATATAATATTAAATGTTGTTGCCCAAAGCAAAACAAAGGAAAACCATTATAAATTTCATATGAATATAGAAAAGAAAATATTTTATTAAGTAAAATAAAGGCAGGTATATTATAAAATACATAATATAAATTGAATATCAAACACAATAAATCACTACACATATATAAAAACATGAATATTAAAGTTACAAAAAAATAAAAATATAACCTTCTTATCAGTAAAATTCACTTAAATAAATTTTATTCTTCTTAAATATAACGTAATTGAATAAAACCAAAACATAAATAAGAATGGAAACTAAAGGATTATTAAATGTAATGTATACTATGATATAAATATATAACTAACACATATATAATTATTTATAATTGTCAATAAATATACAATATAAATATTAAATGGACATTGGTTTTTCAATTTTTATATACGATGTATATGTTAAAATTATTGTATAAAATATAGTATGAGAGGTTATATAATTGTCTGTATTAATATAATTCCTTTATTTATTTTTTTTTTTTTTTTGTTTTTAATATACAGAAATGTCATCTATATTTTTTTCTCTACACTGACTTGATCTTCATGGATATTCTTTTCATTTTCTTTATTTTTACTATTATTATTATTATTAATATTTTTACTTTTTTTATTTTTTCTATTCTTGTAATAATATGGGGAAAAACATATGAATAAAAATGGTATAGCTAATAATATACTTATTATTCCAAAATTTTTCATTCTTTTGCAATGTTTTTTTTTATGTGATTTCTCAGACAATGATTTATTATTATACTCATTTTCCAATTCTACCTGTTCTGTTTGATTATCATGTTCTTCTCGAATTTCATTATTCAATGTACAATCAGATGATGTTTTATGATATTCTGTAATATTTTCCTCTAATTTAGTATCTATTGGGTACGTCAGTGAATTTTCACCTGAAGTTGTCTTAAATATATCTGTTTCTTGTGCTTCGGCTAGTAACCTGATATGTCCTGTATTTATTAAATAATCCATATTTGTTTTATTATGGGATATTTTTTCGAAGGAAAACTATAAAATAAATAAAATAACAAATAAATGTATATATATTATTGAATTTATACAATTATATGTATTAATATAATTTAATGCTTTTTATTTTTTTTTTTTTTTTATTTTTTTTTCCCCCCAAACCTTATGTGTAATTATTAATATACACAGTACAATAGAAAACAAAGATAATTTAAAATAATTACAAGACATTATTTTTCTTTTATTTTAATATAATATTTTTATAATTTGATTTTATGCAATATATTTATTTTACACTATATATTTAATAATTTTATTACGAAATTCTAATTATAATGTTTTATTTTTTATATTATGAGAAAGCCTATATCTATTAATAAATGTTATATTATAACATAATTCTATATAAATAAATTTATTTAATAATATTATAATTTATAAAACATTATTGTAATATTTATTAAATATATATTTTCTTTAGAAAATAAAAAAATTATAATATTATTAAATATATTATAATTTTTTAAAATATCGTGAAATTTACTTATTTTATATATATATATATATATAATTAATATATCCTTTTTATATTATTTAAATAATAGTAAAAACGGTAACGTTCGTTGTTTTTTTGTATAAAAATTATTTTAAGTAACTAGATATTATAACAAAGGAAAATATATATATAATGATCTTAGGTATTGTATATTATTTTAGGTGCGAATTATATATTTATATTTTTTTTATTTTACAAAAAAAAATTCATATTATCCAATGGTATATATAATTTATCATTACACAATTCTAATTATCCTTAAATATCTAAATTCCAAAATATTTCTTCTCTAATATGATATAATAAATATAGCTATATACATATATTTATATATATTTATATTATAAATAATTAAAAAGAAATATTATTAATATAATATTAGTGGTTATAGTAAATATAATTTTTATTTAAAGGAAATTAAATGGAAATTAATTTAATATTAATATTAGTTTTGTTTTTATAAGGTGTAACATAATTCTTTTAAAAATAAAAGCAATTTATTATTAAATACTTTTAATAAATATATATTTTTGCACTTATAAATTAAGAAAAATATTATAAAATAATATTAAATAATTTTATTCCTTTAAAGTGGAATATAAAAATTTAATACATTATACATTTAGTAATATATATATATATATATATATATATATGAAATTGCATATATGATATATAAGAATGTAATAAAAAAAAGTATTATAGAATATAATGTGTTCTAATAAAATTAGAAAATAATAATCACTTTGGTATAATTTTTTATTGAAAAATATTAATGTGTGAATATATTAATGATCTTTTTTCTTTTTTTAATATATACATGTAAAACTTTTTAAGTAAAAATAAATTAAGTACGAGGCATCTATAAAATATGGGGGAAGAGAGAAATCATTTTATATTTCATTTTGAAAAATATGAATGTAATTATTTTATGTTATAAAGAATAGAAATAAAGTCTTTTATTACATAAAATCATCATAAAAAGAACAATTATATCTTGTAAAATATAGGGACTAATATTATAATCAATGAATGATAAAAGATATCAACGATGTTTTTACATACATATAATATTATATCATATATAAAAAAAAAATTATCATGAAATATAATTTATATACAATTGAAAAACAACACACATAATATTCCAAAACATATACTACGTACATAAATGTTTCTTGTATTCATGTTTCCATGAATTTTTTCTTCTTTTGCGTAACCATATATACAAAAGTATCACTATAATAGTTACTGCAATAAGAGCAACAATTGCCATACCATAAGTGAAAAATGCAGCAGTACCAGCACTTGCAGCACTTGAAACAATACCTGATTGGTTAGCAACAGAACTTAAGGTAGGAGCTACAGATTTAATCGCTGTTTCTAATGAAGATATAAAAAAGAATTTTGCACCAATTATGTCACTTGTAAGTTTTGTAGCAAGTGTTGGGATTGTTGTGGATGCCGTTTCAACTGCAGCAGCAACACTAGCAGTAGCACCAGCAGCAACACCAGAATTTCCTGCAAGTATAGACGAAATCCCACAAATACCTACACCTCCAACACAACCTGTTTTTAAATTATCTAAATAATTATCATGTACTTTATTTGATAAGGGTAATTTATTAGATGATTTCTTTTTATTTGTAGATTCACAACATTTACTATTTAATTTATCTGAAGTTTTCTGAAAATCGATTTCTGGTGTTACATAGAAATTATTGTAGAGTTTTCTTTGCATTTCTAAATATTTAAGGGAACGAGAAGATATATTTGATTTTGCCACTATTTCTTTATCATATTTTTCGTTTTTATATATCTTTAAATTTGTTGTTCTAGTGTTTTCCTTTTGTGTTACTTCTGGTATTTTTTGTTTTCTTTTTGCTTTATCGTTTGGATATTGTTTTTTTTTGTATTTAGTTTCATTGTTATCTTTCCATTCTCTTAATTTACATTTTTCGCGTTTATTATTTGTTGTAAGTTCATGTAACAATTCTCCTAATGATCTAATCTTTGTTGCCACTAATGTTGTGTTTCTATAGTTTATATTTTTATATAATCCATCACAGTCATTCTAAAAATAGAGAAACAAGAAAAAATTAAAAACAAATTATATTAAATACATAGGTTTCTATTACAAAAACATATGTAAAAGACGAATAAAAATATTAAAATGTATGATAACGAAAGGTAGTTTTATATTGTACACATATATAATTTGAATCCGTATTTATTACATTGTAAATTAAGGTTAATGCTCCTAATATAATTGTAAATATAATTAATTTAAAATTATAAAATATCATTTCTAATATATGTGCTATTATATTTATAAATGTAATAATATATATACATATATATGTAAACTATAAAGGAAAATATATATTTTTAAAATTTATAAATATAATATTCACATTTAGTTTGTTATGAAATAATTTTCTTTTTTATATAAAAAATCGTTTAAGAAGAAAATTTTATATTCTCTAAGAACTAATATAAATATTTATTTTTCTTAATTTTTTTTTACTTTTTTCTTTTTTGATGATATATATGAAAGAACAATATTATTTTATAAAATGTATGTGAAATATATATATTATTATAAAATCGTTGTTTATAAATTTTATTAAAATTGCATTAATAATGGTAGTTGTTTTTAGTATATAGAATATGTGTAATGATTATATAAATATAAATAGTTCTTTATATTACTGAATTGTGATGTATATATTTATAAATATAATATATATAATATAAAAATTAATTAAAAACATAATACATTATAATTAGAAAAAAAAATAGATATAAATAATAAATACTTTAATATTAACTTATTTAAAGAAAAAATTAGTTTTTTTTAATAGAATTATTTCACATTTTACCAAATTAAATATATATACATTATATATTTTAGTATTTAATTGTATATCTACTATACAACTGAGTTTAGAAAAATTAAACCAAATTGAAATTAAAAGAGAATATAATAAAATTAAAATTGATAAAATGTAGTTCTTGAGTTATTATTCAATTATATTATATATTTATTATATAATCAAATAATTTTTATAATATATATTTATATATATTATCTAATAGATATTTAGAAATGGATCTATTTTTAATACATTCAATTATAATTATATACCTTATGTATTTTATATAGTTGGATTGAAATGATGAATATATCCATAATAACAATATTAAAACTGTGTGCTAATTTATTTTAATTTACATTATTATCCATAATTTTGTAAAATTAGATAATAAATATAAATATATATATTGGAATTGAGATTATTCTTATTAATAATTTTTTATATATTTTTTATTATAATTATTTTTTTTATATTTATATTAAATAATATTTAAGAATTAAAAAATTTTTGATTTAATTAACTTATTATATAAAAATTTTATGGCGTTTTAAATAATTGTTATTTTTTATGTTAATATTATTAAGAATGTTATAGAATATATAAAACAAAAATACGTATCATTATATTTTTAACTTCTACAAAATTTATAATTATATTTATATTCAAATAAAATATAGAAATAATAAATATATATTACAAATTAAACTATAAAATAATTTATTTTATATATGCATATATATATGTTTTTGTAAACCACACATAATACATTAAAAGAAACTTATAAGAAGTATACATATAAAACATTTTCATACAATTTTAATACATTTTAAATATTTAAAATATATTATTTTATAAATATACAATATAAAATAATTATAGTAATAATACGATTAAAATGAAGTGTCATTGTGTACAATATTATTCTGAAGAAAACTACATGCAGAAAACAATGAACGATTGTTCCGATAAGCGAAAAATTTTAAAATTGCTATCAATTACTGGAATGTTATTATTATTAGTAGTATTAAACGTAAGTTAATAAATGTGAATCTTTTATAATATCAATGTATACATATATATATATATATATATATATATATATATATATATATTTATCATTTTGTCTTCAGAGTATAGTAATATGTGAGAAAAGTGAAACAACAAATGCAGGAATCTATGATATATATAGTAGAAATTTATCGGAGTTAGAAAGTGTAAAGAATAAAGGATTAAGAAGTAGCAGTGATAAAAAAACATTAAAAAATAGTATAGATGAAAAAAATAATAATATTCCTCTTAGTTCACAATGCAATAATATAAATTATAATGATTTATCAAAACAATTAACATTGGATGATTTACATAATGTATTGGATAATTTAGAAGAACGTCCATCTGATGAAGATCTGCGTAACATATGGAACCAAGTTTTGGGTATAGCTAAATATGGATTTGATGATATGTTAAAAGATTTATCATATTATATAGAAGAGTATTTACTAAAATATGAATATCAAACTTATCATCATATGAGTGATAGAGTCGTATCTGTAAATACTGAGTACCGTACATGGTATAAATCAATGCATGATATTGCAGTTGCACTATCATCTACAGATGTTGAAAATACTCGTAATTTTTATAGTTTAATTAAAGATGGAGCATCACTTGATGAAATGAAAAAATTTATTTATTTATTTTTAAAGTATTATGATACATTAAAAATTGATTTATATAATGAACATAAGAAAATATTTACAGAAAGGATGAAGAATCCGCAAAGATTAGATATATAACCAAAATTTATATGAATATCACATATATATATAATAACATATATATTTATAATTGTTATAAAAATATACCTTATCCTTCTAATACATAATTATACTAATATTTAATATTATATAATATATATATAAATATGTACATAAATATTCCTGTACAAAATTTTATCATTATATATATTGAACCTTTATGTAGGTTGAAACAAAGTTTTTTTTTTTATTATTTATATTTTATAAATATAGACATCTATAAAAAAAAAACCAATTATATCAATTTATAATAAACCATATTTCATAAAAGAATATATTATAATACGTTCAGTGGAAATAAAAAAGAACAAAAAAATATTCACTTTTTTGATATATATGATATAAATATTGTCTAATAAATTCTGAAACATTAAACAAAAAAACATATATATATATATATATATATATATATTTCATTCTAGTATAGTATGATATTTATATAAAATGTATATATATTATTAAATAAATACAATTTCCTATATAGTGAGACGACATAATAAAAATTAGTTGACGTCTTTACAAATCATTATATATAAATATAATCATTGATCGTTTATATAAAATTATATAATGTTAAAACATTTATTATAAATTAGATAACAAACATTGTCTAATCGAGTTTTGAATATATATATGTGATTCTTTCTTTAACAAAAAATTAACAATAATGAAAACAATTATTCATATTTAAACTAACTATGCTAAAGAAATATTATTGAAAATATATATGAAAAATAAGAAAATAAAAAATAACAAATGTTTAAAATCTAAAACCATCTAATAATTATATTATATTTATATATAATTATGAAACAGTAATTTAAATGATATAAAATATAAAATGACAAAAAATATAAATATATTTATATATGTAATGTTTGTATATATATAAATTCATTTAATAATAATGTAAGAAAATAAATGTAATATATTGAAACAAAACTATTATCATACTACTTCGAATTATTATGATATGACTTTATATATTTTACTAAAAAAATAAAAAATATATCAAATCTGTATTATAAAAAAAAATATATAATAATAATATATGTAGGTATATTATATTACGTTTTATGTAATACATAAAACATAAAAATATACGAAATGTATAACTTATATATATATATTCTATTATTTATAAATAGGTGCAATTATTATTAGGTATTTAATGAAAATAAAAAATATAATTTTAAATTGTAAAATATGAGTTTTTTTTTAATACAATACGATTATGGTTTTAATATCGTTAATATATCTTATAAAATAGGTAAAATATCTTTTTTTCGATTTATTGTTTTTTTTATTTTAATATATACAATTCACATATATACATATTTTGAAAATTATAAAAAAGAAAAAAAATAAAAAAGAGAGAAATAAAACGTTTCAGAAATATATTTAATATAAATAACCATAATAAAAATCCATATTTTAATTATTCGTATTAATTAATTTTTATTTATTATTTTTAATCGTTTTTTAAATTGATAAAAATGATTTTTCTAAAATGGTATCGTCTTATTATATACAATATAATTTAAATTTCTAATTTTTTTTATTTGGTTTGTTTTTTTATTTGTCGTTGCACCGATATCAAAAAGGAACGAGAAGTTATATAATTTTTTATATTTGAATATTCTCGACTACGTTCTCTTATATTTTATTTTATGATATTTATTTTAGAATATATATTTCATGTTATTTTATAACATATATATTTTTTTAATTACATTACGTGTTTATTAATATTAATTAAATTATTTATTTTTTTTGTATTAATTAAATTAAATATATATATGTAATAATTAAATAATTAATTTATTTAATTGTATTAATGAAATTATTTATTTATTTATATTAATTAAAAAATTAGGAAATATGCATAATTATGCATTATTAGAAACGTAAAAGAAATTAAATATGGGAAAATTGACTTATATTTCATATTTATTATATATGTCCGTCCTTATATTTAGAATTCGTTTCTTTCTAAATATGTGAAATTATAAAAGTGGTCATAATTGGTTTAGTTTAAATATATAAAATTAAAAAATTTGTCTGGCAGTAAAAAAATATTATTCAATTATATATATGTATAATATTTCATATAAAGACATATATATATAATATTTTTGTGTACTCTTTTTTGAATACGCTTTTTATTTTTTTTTATTTGTATTCTGGGTTATATATTTCTGTACGTTTTTTTTTCAAACATAAATTCACAGATATTTGAGTACGCATTAATATGTAATTTGTACTAAAAATTATATATGTGTACAAATTAATTGTAAAAAATGGTTTCATTTCATAAAATATATATTTTATTCCTCATATTCACTTTATATTTAAATGAAAAGGCAATATGTTCCATAAATGATAACGAAAATGAAACTGTAACTAGTAGTCACAATTTACAATATAATGATAATATCGAGCAGTTAAAATCGATGATTGGAAATGAGGAACTACATAAGAATTTAAAAATATTAGAAAAATTAATTTTAGAATCGTTAGAAAAGGATAAATTAAAATATCCTCTCCTTAAACAAGGAACAGAAGAATTGTTAGATATATCGAAATTTAAAAAAAAAAATGTTAGCGATACGAACGATGAAACTTACATCGTACCTACGATCCAATCGTCGTTTGACGATATGGTAAAATACGAACATCTAATGAAAAAACAATTAATAGAAATTTATAATTCTGATATTTCAGATATAATTAAAAAAAAAATATTTATTGTACGAACATTGAAAACAATAAAATTAATGCTTATACCATTAGATTCGTACAAACAAAACAATGATTTGAAAACGTCGCTCGAAGAATTAAATAATGTATTTACAGTCAATGGAGATCCACAGAGAAAAACTAGTCCTGTAGGGGATCACGCAACATTTTTTAATAATTTGTTAACACATGTAAGAGAAATGAAAGAAAATGAAGAGATACTAAAAAAACCTGAAATACCTATACTTGATGATACCAAAATAGATGTCATGGACACGAACGATTTCTTTTTTACGACCAACTCCAATATAAATTTTATGGAAGCGTTAGATGATATAACAAATCAATATGGATTAGGTTTGGTTAACCATTTGGGTCCTCATCTAATAGGTAATAAAATATATATATACATAAATATACATATTTACATTTATATACATATATTTACATATATATATTTTTTTTATAGCCCTGGGACATTTTATTGTTTTGAAACTAGCACTTAAAAATTATAAAAATTATTTCGAAGCAAAAAGTATAAAATTCTTTAGTTGGCAAAAAATATTAGAGTTCTCCATGTCTGATAGATTTAAGGTTCTTGACATGATGTGCGACCATGAATCCGTTTACTATTCCGAAAAAAAGAGAAGAAAAACGTACTTGAAAGTTGATAGATCACACACAAGTATGGAATGTAATATATTAGAATATCTAATACATTATTTTAATAAATATCAGCTAGAAATAATAAAAACTACCCAAGATACTGATTTTGATTTACATGGCATGATGGAACATAAATATATAAAAGATTATTTCTTTTCATTTATGTGTAATGATCCTAAAGAATGTATCATTTATCATACGAACCAATTTAAAAAAGAAGCGAATGAAGAAAATACTTTTCCTGAAGAACCCAATCGTGAAATAAGTGCATATAATATATATTTGAATTATTATTATTTCATGAAACGTTACAGTTCTTATGGAACAAAAAAAACCTTATATGTCCATTTATTAAACTTAACAGGACTTTTAAGTAATAAAAAATATATACATGTATATGTATATATGTGTGTGTACATATTTATATGTATATATGTTTTTCTTTTTTTTAGATTATGATACAAGAGCGTATGTCACATCACTTTATTTACCAGGATATTACAACAGTAAGTATATATACATATATGTATATTTGTATATAATATATATGTCATCATATATTTTATTATTTTTTTTTTAGCTGTCGAAATGTCATTTACTGAAGAGAAAGAGTTTTCCAAACTTTTTGAAAACTTATTAAAATGTAAATAAAAAATATATATATAACATATAAATATAAATATATATACATATGCATATATATACATATATATATTGATAGGTATTGAGAAATGTCATTTACACCAACCAAACACATTATCAAAAGATAGTAATTTCCTCAACGACGTATCCAAATGTGATGTATGTAAAGGAGCATTTTTATACTCTAACAGTAATATAAAAAAAACGAAATAAGTAGATATATATACATAAATACATATACAACAATACACATATATATATTTTGTTTAGTGAAATTTGATGAAGTTCCTTCCATGGTACAGAAATTTTACGTATATTTAACTAAAGGTCTAAAAATACAAAAAGTCTCATCACTAATGAGAACCTTAGATATGTATCAAGAGTACAGTAATTTCTTATCACATGATATTAATTGGTACACATTCCTATTTTTATTTCGACTCACCAGTTTTAAGGGTAAGAAACATATATACATATATATATGTATATTTACATATATATATACATATATGTACATATATATATATTTATTTATAGATATTGCGTACAAAAATGTGGCTGAAGCAATGTATTTAAATATAAAGGATGAAGATTCATTTAACAAAACTGTTGTAACGAATTATTGGTTCCCTTCTCCTATAAAAAAATATTATACTTTATATGTTAGGAAACGTATTCCAAACAATTTAGTAGATGGTAACAAACAAATATATTTATTATATATATATATATATATATTTGTAATCACTATATATATATACCCACTTATATATACATATACATATATATTTTTTCTTAGAACTGGAAAAATTAATGAAAGTTGGAACGTTAGAAAAAATGAAAAAAGCTCTCACATTTTTGGTCCATGTCAACTCGTTTCTCCAACTAGATTTTTTCCATCAATTGAATGAACCGCCTCTAGGATTACCTAGATCCTATCCTTTATCGTTAATTCTCGAACATAAATTTAAAGATTGGATGATCAGTTCTCCCGCAGGGTTTTATTTTTCCAATTATCACAATCCATATATAAGAAAAGATTTACACGATAAAGTCTTGTCTCAGAAATTTGAACCGCCAAAAATGAATCAATGGAACAAAGTTTTGAAATCATTAATTGAATGTGCCTACGATATGTATTTTGATCAACGACATGTGAAAAATTTATATAAATATCATAATATTTATAATATCAATAACAAATTAATGTTAATGCGAGACTCCATGGATTTGTACAAAACCCATTTTGACGACGTGTTATTTTTTGCAGATATATTTAATATGAGAAAATATATGACTGCTACCCCAACATATAAAAAAGTTAAAGACCGAGTGTACCATACATTGCATAGCATTATGGGGAATTCTGTCAATTTTTATAAATATGGTATCATTTATGGATTTAAAGTAAATAAAGAAATATTGAAAGAAATAGTGGACGAATTGTTTTCTATTTATAATTTTAACACAGATATATTTTCCGATACTTCGTTCCTACAAACAGTTTATTTATTATTTAGAAGAATAGAAGAAACGTACAGGACACAAAGAAGAAATGACAAGATGGTATAATATATATATGTATATATGTATTTGTATATATATATATGATATATGTTTTCGTATATTTATATATTAATATTTATATATATTTTTATATAATTGATTATAAATACATAAAAACTATATATACACATCCACAAATACACACATACATACACCCACCTACATATATGTTTTTTTTTGTAGAGTGTGAATAATGTTTTTTTCATGAATGTGGCAAATAATTATTCGAAATTAAACAAAGAAGAACGGGAAATCGAAATACATAATTCTATGGCGTCGCGCTATTATGCGAAAACAATGTTTGCAGCATTTCAAATGTTATTTTCCACAATGTTAAGTAATAATGCAGATCATCTTGACAAAGCATATGGATTAAGTGAAAATATACAGGTAGCAACAAGTACCTCCGCATTTCTTACTTTTGCATATGTGTATAACGGAAGTATCATGGACAGTATGACTAACAGTTTATTGCCACCATATGCGAAAAAACCTATCACACAATTAAAATATGGGAAAACGTTCGTTTTCTCCAACTATTTCATGCTTGCATCCAAAATGTACGAGATGTTAAATTATAAAAATTTAAGTTTGTTATGTGAATATCAAGCAGTGGCAAGCGCAAACTTTTATTCTTCTAAAAAAGTGGGTCAGTTTATTGGAAGAAAATTTTTACCCATCACAACCTATTTTCTACTAATGAGAATTAGTTTGTCACATATGTGGGCAACAGGATCACATTTGATTCCCCACTTTAAGCCTGAAGATTCTAGTTCTACTGGTACAGGAAGTACAGGAAACCAAAATCCAGGTTCACCAAGCCCTGGTACTACAAATACTTCCCCCCACAGTTTTTTCTTTAATGACTTTTATGCTCCTGAAGGTTCCCAATATTTGTTTTTTTATTTTTTCACAAATTTATATCTTGATGCAGGCAAACATTTTCCTGGAGGCTTTGGTCCTGCCATAAAAGAACAAACACAACATCTTAGTGAAAAAACATACGAACGCAAACCTTCCGTTCATAGTTTTAATAGAAATTTTTTCATGGAACTAGCTAACGGGTTCATGTACGCATTTTGTTTCTTCGGTGTTTTTCCTTTATATGCATATTTTGAAAATATTAATTTTTATATTACGAGCAATTTCCGTTTCTTGGATAGATATTATAGTGTATTCAATAAATATTTAATAAATTTTGTAAGAACAAAACTTAAAGAATATACAAGTGACATTCTAATAAAATATGAACGTGAAGCATATTTAAGTATGAAAAAATATGGATATCTAGGTGAAGTTATTGCTTCAAGACTTTCGTCTAAAAATAAAATCATGAATTATTTGCACGAAACTAACGAGGAGACAATGAATAATTTAAGAAGATATGATATGGAAAATGCGTTCAAGAACAAAATGGCTACTTATGTGGATGATTTTGCTTTTTTTGAGGATTGTGGCAAAAACGAACAATTTTTAAACGAAAGATGTGATTACTGCCCTGTCGTTGAAGAGGTGGAAGAAACGCAACTACAACCACAATTACTCCCACATACTGATGAGACCACGATGGTGTCCAAACCAACGAGTACGTATATTGATGTTGAAAAAATAGAAGAAACAGGTTCGGCAGATAGTGAAGATGATGAAAAAGAGATTGACGAACCAGATGACGAATTAATGGTTGCACGATTTCACTAATGTACATACATATGTGATTTGTATATATAATAATGTTAGGATTTTATATTATGATTTAGGATTTGTATTTGATTAAAATATATATATGGTTTTTTTTTTTTTTTTTTTTTTTTTTTTTTATTTGTTTCGATTATTTGTTTTGATTGTTTTTTATTATTATTTTTTTTTTTTTTTTGTTTCTTTGGTTTTATTTGGTTTGGTTTATTTGTTTTAATTTTTTGCTTTTATTTTTCGTTTGATTGATTTGTTTTAATATTTGTTTTTTTGTTTTTAGAAAATAACGTATAATTTCTTTCGTAAAACTATTTGTTAATAAAAATATTTCTCTTTATATATTTGCCTTAATATATTTTTATATATATATATTTTTTTTGTTTATATGCTTTTTATTTTAATTATGCATAAATTATATTTGCTTTTATATTTTCATTAATATATATATTTATGTTGTTGTAACATTAAAATGAACAAATAAACTGTGTGATATTCAATGAAAAATTAAATTACTCTTATGGTTCTTTTAGTTAAATTTATTTTTGTTTATATATATATATATATATATATATATATATAAATATTTGTATTATATAATTAAATACCAAAACATATTTTTCTTATTATATAAAATACAAAATTATTGTTAAATATAACGCCCATATATATAATGAACAAATATAAATTTAATAGTATCTACAAAGTTATTAGTTTATAAAATGCACTGAATGTTTATTTATTTACTATATGTTTACATAATGAATATATATGAAGTAAGTCAAATATTTAATTTAACATAAATTTCCCTATTATAATTATATTCTATATATTTGATTTTTTATTTTATTTTTGGTTATATTATTATATAAAATATATGGTTAAAATTGAAAAAATATAAGGACATATTTTTAGCAATATAATATTATATTTTATTATACTTAAAAAAAAATACATTAAATTATTTCCTATTTTAAATATTTTTAATAAATATATTCCATTACTCTATTTTAACATGATAGATTATATTAATATACATATAGTATGTGTTTTGTATTATATTTTAGAAAATATGAAAAAATTTGTTAAAATAAAAATATACATATATTTATATATACATATATCAATAATATTTAGAATTATTTAAAATAATTAGATTAATGTAAGATATAAAGATCTGTAAAATTATATTTTCATAGAATATCGCAAAACTATAAAATATATTTATATTGAAGGAAATTAACAAAATTTTATATATTTTAGACAATGGTTAAAATCATGAGGAACCATTATCAATATATTATTTATTATTTTTTTTTATTGAAAATGTTATAGAATGGAAAGAAAATATTATATTAAGGTAATTATAAATAAATAGGGAATTAAATATTAGGATTAAATTTTATTTATAAAACCTTTGAAGAAAATAGGATATTCAAAAAAAAATATACAATGAAGTGTACTAATAAACATTTTTGATTTAATATATATGTATAATTTTTTCCCCCCTATTATCTTTTAACAATAAACATTTATATAAAAATATTATATTATAATATCATATAATATATATTTATTATACATGGTAATATAACCCCTTAGCATATCTTATTTGTTTATTTTTTTATTTTGTTTTGATTATCTGGTTACGTATTTCATATTTTGTTTTATATTTGTTTACATATTAATTTAGGGTAAATATAAAAAATAAAAAATCAATAAGGTTTAATTAAAATATATAATATATGAAATTATTTCAATGAAAAAAAAACAAAAAAATGTTACCAATGTAAAATATATGAAATATTATATTATGTACTAAAATATAACAAAAAAAGGAATGGTATCTTAAATGTTTTCATTTTAAATAAGTACATGGAAAATATAATTTTATATGATTGCATTTATATATAATTATATTTGTAAACATAATAATAAATTATAAAATAATAATTATTTTTTATTAAATAATAATAAAGAATAATATATTATATATCAATACATGCTTTTTTTAAATATATATGGCATTTAAGTTATATTATAACGGTATTTCAAATCTTTTAATATATTTTTATAAAATACCATAAAATATATATAATATATATTTTTATTACTTATAAAATATGATGTAAACAAAAATTTGCATTATATTTTATTAAACAAATTATAAAAGGTAAATTCTTAATATGTTTATTATTTTTAATAATTTTTTTTTTTTTTTTTTTGAAATACAAAACTTATAATATATATGTTTAAAAAAAAAAAAATATATTAATTGATTGATATTAAAAAGAATACAAAAAGAAAAAAAAAAAAAATGTTAAAAAAAAATACATTTAAATAAATACATAATATTTTTAAATAATAAATAGATTATGTAGGTTTGATTAATATTTAAACATTATATAAATATTATACATATATATATATATATATATATATAATATATTTTTATATATTTCATAGTTTTTTAACATTGAATATTTAACATGAAGATATTCTTTATTTCATATTTTTTAATATTTTATGATAAAAAAGGAGAGATACAAAAGAACAAAATAAAAAAAAACATTTATAAGTTATATTTTAAATGCATTTATTAATTTTAAGATACAAAAGAATTAATATTTCAATGAAATAATTAATTATTTTATAATTTATAGTCGTATATATAATACATGTATTATTTTTAACTTCTTCTAACTTAAATAATTATGTCTTTATAACATATATTCTTTTGAGATCGTGATAATATAAATCATTGAAAAAATACATATATAGAATCTATCTTTTATAAAAACATTGATATGCACTTTATGTAAAAATAAAAATAAACTAACAAAAAAATAAAAATACAAATAAAATAAAAAAAAAAAAAAAATACAAATATTTATTTTATTTTATTTTATAATTTTTTTTTATTTTTAAATATATATTTCTAAAAAAAAAATAAAATATATATAAATATACATAATATTTGTATTTATAATTATTTTTAGAAACACCCATCTTAGAAATAATATATATATAATTATTTTTCTTAAGCAAAAATGTGCCTTTCTAATAGGACTAATCTTAAATCCCCAGGATGTTCGAATTGTAAAAATGCCAATTCGAAAAATTGCTCTAGTTGTTCTTTAATGGAAGTCGAAAAAAAAAATGAAAGGAAAAGTTCCTTATTTTCATTCCATACCAAAAAAATTATATTAGTTTGTGGAATAATATATGTATCCTTATGGGTATGCCGATATAAATAAAATATGTTATTTAGTATTATTTTTTTTTTTTATTATAGAATATAAGTATCTTTATCAGGAATACATAGATACATATACATATACATCCATACATATATATATATATATATATATATATATATATATATATATATATATATATAATTTTATTTTGTATTTTGTATTTTTAGAATGTTAACATATGCGGAGACCAATACCAAAAGGCTGCTGATTTTAATTTTAGAGAAAGCAGAGTTTTAGCTGAAAGCAAAAAAGCTAGTACAAAAAAAGCAAAGACTACATTAAGAAATACTAAGCAGACAACTTTAACTAGCGCCGATCCAGAAGGACAAGTATTAAAAGCATATGCTGCTGATCCAGAATATGTTAAAAACTTACAATTCTATGCTCAATTATTAAGTAACACCGATCCAAATGATGAAGTAGAAGGTAGCTACGATCCAGAAGGACAAATATTAAAAGCTTATGCTGCTGATCCACAATATCGTAAGAACTTAAGATTCTTTTATAATGTATTAACTCACAACCCTGAAAATAATGCAGACGGTAACGCTGATCCAGAAGCACAATTATTGAAAGCTTATGCTGCTGATCCAGTATATCGTAAACACTTAAGTTGGCTTCATCAAGTATTAAGTAACACCGACCCAAATGATGAAGTAGAAGGTAGCTACGATCCAGAAGGTCAAGTATTGAAAGCTTATGCTGCTGATCCACAATATCGTAAGAACTTAAGATTCTTTTATAATGTATTAACTCACAACCCTGAAAATAATGCAGACGGTAACGCTGATCCAGAAGCACAATTATTGAAAGCTTATGCTGCTGATCCAGTATATCGTAAACACTTAAGTTGGCTTCATCAAGTATTAAGTAACACTGACCCAAATGATGAAGTAGAAGGTAGCTACGATCCAGAAGGTCAAGTGCTTAAAGCCTATGCTGCTGATCCAGAATATCGCAAACACTTAAATTGGCTTCATCAAGTATTAAGTAACACTGACCCAAATGATGAAAGTTCTTAAGAATGTATCTTTTTTGGAAAAACAAGGGTAAACAAAATATACAAATGAATTATAAAGTACCATTATGATAATTAAAAAATGTAGGAATATTGTATGTATAAATTTAATTATTTATAATACCCTAGAATGTTGTAATAATTAATTATCAAAAATGAAGTATATAATACTATATATATATATATAGTATTTGATATTATTTAGATGATGAAGAAAAAATGAATTTTAACTTTATTAATGTAGATTATCAAATGTTATGTTTAGGACAACGTATAATTAAATCTGTTTGGATGTAGTAGGAGAAATTCTATTAATAGAACCCTTATTTTTCTTTCTATTATTTTTTTATGTGCTGAAATGCTAAATAAATAAGCTGGAACCTTACAAATGGTATACATTTTAAACGTATTCTTTGAATAAAACTTAAAAATAAAAAAAAGCTGATTTAAAAATTAGATGACATGTTGAACTAATATGGAAAATTCATAAGATGTAAAAGAAAGTAAATTTGAAATTATTCTAAAAGATAGATTAGAAGCATATATAGATAATTATTTAGAATAGGAATAAAAAATGAAAGAAGACATAAAATCATTAGTTGAATGAACATATGGAAATGAATATAACTGTTTTTTAAAAGAAGACGAAATAGATGAAACATATCTGACGATAAAAGAATAATGTATAAGTTCTTTATAATAATATTAAAAATGAAAAAACACGTGATAGATATTAAATATGTTACATATTATGAAGAAATATATGCTACAATGAGAACACACAATTGGCGCCTATGAAAAAATTAGATTATATGGGTAATGAATTGTAAATGTTGTAGCAGATTATAATAAGGACTTAGAAATAACTAATGTGGAATGATTTTAAACAAGAAAAGGAGAAAAATTAAAATTTTAGGAGATATGTAAATATGTTTACTCAAAATATTGTTACCTGAAGTTAGAAATACCGTTAGAGAAATATCTGAAAATACATTAGGAGATAAAAGATATACATATATAAAGCAAAGTAAGAATAGTATAAGATATAAAATCATTTGAACAAATGACTACAAAATGGGCAGATATTAAAATAAAGAAATATTATGATTAACAAGATTATTATTATTATTATTATTATGGTTTAACCTATTTTGTGAAAAAAAGAATTAAAAGAATCATAATAAAAATTTTAACAAGACATTAAAGCTTTTACACGACATTTTACATGACGAATAAAAAAAAAAGTAATAATATGAGTAAAATGAACTAAAGATTTATAACGTATAAAAAAAAAATATATATATAGACAAATTAATATATTACATTTTTTTACATAAGAGATATAAATGTTGTGTAATAAATGTTTATGGTATATTTTTTCATTTTATGTTTTTCATATTGTTAATATGGATTCTATAAAGTTCTGTGTACCTTGTATATATACTTTTAAATGCATATAACATTTTAAACTTTTTTTTTTAAAGAAAAAATACAAATAAATATAATTAATTTATTTCATATTATTTAATTACTCGAAAATGTTCTTTTAAATAATTCGTTGGTTATCAGGATTATTATACGGAAACGTAAAAACATATTTGTATGTTTTTTTTTTTTATTATATATTATTCAATATTATGAATGTCATACAAAATGAAAAATATTATACATAATTATTAATGTGAAAATTATTAAAATAAATGTTTTCTATAATAATAGGTAAAAAAATAATTAAAACATTTATTATATGAAAATGTTACATAGTTGGATGGTAAATAAATGAATTATGTAAAAATTATTTTAAATATATGATTTTGTATATAATATAATGTACATATAAGGAAATAAGGATAAAAATAATTAGGTAATATATACCATATTTATGAAAAAGAATATTATAAATATTATAGAAAAAAAGAAAAAAAAATGATAATTACAAATGGAATAAAAAAAATATTCATCATTTTATTTTCTATTTTCCTTTGTTTTTATTTATTTTATTTATTTATTATATTATATATATATATATTTTAATTATTATATTCATAATATTTTCTTGTAAATATGTTAATAAATTGAAATAAAAATCCATAAATGTAATAAACTAATAATTATATATATATATAATTTTATGTGGCCAGATTTATATAAAAATTTCCAATACAATTATTATTGTATTTGTTTCATGTCATACATAAATTTTATGTTTTTGTAAATATTTTATTCTATAAACAAAAGAAAGAATTATGGATATATTTTTTTCGTTATAATGGTCATTTTAACATTTAATAATATCAAAAAATGCTATATAATTTATAAAAATGTATTGAAAATAAAAATTATAAAGAATTATTATATGTTAAAATAAATACAAATGAAATTTATCGCATAATTAATCATTAGAATAATGTACAATTTTTATGTAATAATATTTGTCATTAATATTATTGAGAAATATATGAAATAAAGAAAACATTATTAACTATTTGGATGAAAAAATAATTTTTATATATATTTCATTGAATTATACGATAAAAATTATAAATTGTTTTATGTATTAGAGAAAAAATAATTTTATAAAATAAAAATGAAATAAAATAATAAATAACTATCACTATAAATAATGAATAAATAGGCACAAAACAAAATAATAAATAAATATATATATATAATATTTCTAATTTATTATATGTTACTATACATTTAAAAAAAAAAAAAAAATAACGTTCAAATCAATTTAATTAATGAATTAAAAACCATTATATATTTTTTTTTTTTTTTTTAAAAATGAATTTTAATAAATATTTTTGTTTAAAACACACAAACAAATTTAATATATATATATAAATATATATATATTATATGGATTAATTATTTTATTAAAATTAGGATTTATATATCTTCGGTCACATATATATCCAAGAAATATAACCAAATTTCCATCATCATAAATTTTCATCACTACCATATTCGAACGAATCCATATCATCCAAATAAGTATATCTATTAGTACCACTCATATCCATATTAGATCTAGGGGTGATATCACTACTTATTTCTATAGAAACGTTGGTATTCAACAAGTTGTGTGTAGTGTGGACGTTTTCCACAGGTATATTATCCGGTTTGTTTTTCCACTGGTTCAACGTACCACTATTATTCCATTGGTTGTACATATCTTTATTTCTCTCTAACCATTTATGATATAGATCTATTTGATTACTTATAGGATCAACACTTATTGGTTTTGCAACACTATTTGTTGTTGTTTTTTTCGGATAGTTTGTTCCAAATAATTCATTTTCTTTCCTTTTCAATAATTCATCATATATATCAATATCATTACCACTATTTAACGAATCATTAATTAGATCTATACCACTATATAAACTATTATATGTCGCAGTATTAGAGCTAATATTTTCCGGAACATTCCAATTAATATTATATATAATTTCGCTATCATCACTATATAATTTTCGATCTTGTATTTGTGTAATAAAAGGTTGTTCTCTCACAATATTATCCACAATATCAGGTTGTATATTTGTAGTGTTTCCAGGTATATCATTTTGTAACATGTTCGATATAAAATCATGTTTCACTTCATTCCATTCCTCATCTATGGGTATATGACTTGGTATGGTACCACTTTGTATATCACCACTAAATGGTTTTTCACCACTATTTGGTATGGTACCACTATTTGGTATATCACTTGATTGTTTTGTTGGTTTCAAAACAACTTCAATTAAAGTTTTATATTTAGGACTACGTGGTTTATATAAATCTATTTCTTCATATTCACTTTCGGACGAAGAAGTGGTCACATCGGTCGTGTCGGATTCCATCACATAGTTGTCTTCATCTGTGTCATTTTCCACATATATGTATGTTTTTCCTTTATAACGACTATAGGGCACATATCTATTCGTTGATGTTTTTGTCGGCATGGCCTCATCATTTTGGGGTATATTAAGCACACGAAAAATATCGGGAGATGTGGTCGGGGGTTTTTTCTGTAAATAAATGGGTATATATGTATATGAATATATATATGTAGGTGTGTGGGTATAGGTATATATGTATTGGGATATATATTTATGTATGTAAATAAATATAGGTAATTGTTTTTTTTTTTTTTATTTTTTATTTTAACTTAATTTTTTTTTCAAAAAAAATTTCTCATTTTTTATTTTAACTCCATTTTTTTCTCATCATTTTTATTTAAATAAATTGTTTTTATTTTTATTTAAAACAATTTCTCATTTTTATTTTAACTATGTTTTTTTCTCATGATTTTTATTTAAAAGAATTGTTTTCTCATTTTTTATTATAACTGAATTGTTTTTTATAATTTTTTTTAACTAAATTTTATTTTCAATATTTTTTTTTTAATAAAATTTCACATTTTTTATTTTAAATAAATTCTTTTTATATTTTTTTTTTAAATAAATTCTTTTTATATTTTTTTTTGATAAAATTTTATTTTCAATTTTTTTCTGATAAAATTTGTCATTTTTTATTTTAACTGAATTTTATTTTCAATTTTTTTTTTTTTTTTTATTTATAAAAATTTTCATTTTTATTTTTATTTTCAAATGTGTTAAATTTTTTTTTTCTCTCTCTCAATTTTTTTTAGAATTTTTTAACTTTATTCTATATATATATAATTTATTTCTCTTCACATATATATAACACCCCCACATATACACATACACATATACACATACACGTATACCACACATATATATACCAACACACGTATATATATAACCACCACATATACCCCAGCCCACGAAGATGTATATCCCCCGTGGGGGGCGGGCCCGCGCACAAATATTTATAAATATATATATTTTGAAAATATATATATACATATACATATATGCACAATATAGGAACATATATGCATATATATACGCTTATATGTATATATAATGTGTATATATATGCGTTTATGTTTCTATATCATGTATATATGTATACATATATATATATCGAAAATATATATTTAGAGATATTTGTGTGTCCGGATATATATCTTCGTGGGGTATGTATATGTGTGGGGTATATATATATGTGTGAGTGGGGTATATATGTGTAGGGGTATATATGTGTTGGGTTTTATATATGTGTTGGGTTTTATATATAAATATATATAGGTTTGGGTATAATTATGTATGTATTGGTATATTTATTTATATATATAGATATATTTTTTTTTTCTCATTTTTTATTTTAACTTAATTATATATATATATATTTTTATTTTAACTTGGTTTTTCTTTTCATCACTTTTATTTAAATGAATTGTTTTTGTATTTTTTTTTTTTTGATAAAAGTTTTTCTCATTTTGTATTTTAATTGGATTTTTATTTCAATGTTGTTTCTTTTTTTAAATTTTAACAATTTTTTTTTATATATATTTTTTTTTTTGATACAATTTATCATGTTTTTTTTTAACTGAATTTTTTTTTGTATATTTTTTTTTATAAAATTTCTGTTTTTCTATTTGAACTTAATTTTTGTGTATTTTTTTTATTTAAAATAATTTTCAATTTCACTTTTATATTGAAATCTGTGAAATATTTTTTTTTTTTTCTCTGTTTCTTTTTTTTTTTCTTAATTTTTTTTAACACAATTTGTTCCTATATATTCTTTTTTAGTTCAATAAATTTTTTTATCAATATATTCCTTTTTTTTTTAATTTCAACAAATTTGTTTATCTATATATACTTTATATTTCAACAAAATTATTTCTATATATTTTATTTTTTAACAAAGTTGTTCCTATATATTGTATTTTTTAACATAATTTTTTTTTTATATAATTTCTTTTTAACACATTTGTTCCTATATATATTGTTTTTTTTTATTTCAACAAATGTGTAACTATATATTTCTTTTTTTAACACATTTGTTTTATCTATATATTCCTTTTTTTTTATTTCAACAAATATATATATATATATATATATATATATATATTCCATTTTTTAACAAATGTGTTTGTATATATTCTTTTTTTCTTAACAAATGTTTTTAACTATATATTCCTTTTTTTTTATTTCAACAAATATATATCAATATATTCCTTTTATTTTAACACATTTGTTCCTATATTTTTTTTTTTATTTCAACAAATATATATAAATATATTCCTTTTATTTCAACACATTTGTTTTTATCTATATATTTCTTTTTTTTCTTTCAACAAATTTGTCCCTATGTAAGTTTTTTTTAACACATTTTTTTATCTATATATTCCTTTTTATTTCACTAAAATTATTTCCATATATTCTTTTTTTTATTTCACCAAATTATTATCCCATATATTCCTTTTTTTTTTTATTTCAACAAAATTATTTCAATATATTTCTTTTTTTTTATTTCAAACAAATGTGTTGTTATATATACTTATCATTTCACCAAATTTATTTCCATATATTATTTATTTATTTTAACATATTTTTTTAACTATATAATTCTTTTTTCTTAACATAATATTTTTATCTATATATTTGTTTTTTTAACTAATGTGTTCTATCTATATATTCTTTTTATTTTAACACAATTTATTTATCTATATAATTTCTTTTTAACACATTTGTTCTTATATATTTCTTTTATTTAATTTCAACTAATGTGTTCCCATATATACTTATTATTTCAACAAAATTTATTTCCATTATACTTTTTATTCCAACAAATTATTTTTCTTATATATTTCTTATTTTTATTCGAACAAATTTATTTCCATATATTCTTTTTTTTTTGACACATTTTTTTATCTATATATTTCTTTTTGTTTTTCTTAACAAATTTATTTCTATATATTCCTATTTTTCTATTTCTAACAAATGTGTTACTATATATTCAATTTTTTAACAATGTTGTTTCCATATATTCTTTTTTTCTATTTCAACACAATTTGTTTAACTATATATTCTTTTTATATCAATAAATTTTTTTATCAATATATTTATTTTTTTTATTTCAACAAATATATATCTATATACTTTATATTTTAACATATTTATTTCCATATATTTTTTATTTTAACATAATTTTTTTTATCTATATATTCCTTTTATTTTAACATAATTTTTTTAACTATATATTCCTTTAATTTTAACATAATTTTTTTTACTATATATTTCTTTTTTTTTATTTTAACAAAGTTGTTCCTATATATTTCTTATTTTTATTTCAACAAAATTATTCCTATGTAATTTTTATTTGAACAAAATTATTTCTATATATACTTCTTATTTTAACAAAATTATTTCCATATATTCTTTTTTCTATTTAAACAAATTATGTTCCCATATATTCTTTTTTATTTCAACTAAATTGTTCTTATATATTTCTTTTTTTTATTTTAACAAAGTTTTTTATCTATATATTCCATTTTTTAACTAATTTTTTTTTCTATATATTCCTATTTTTCTATTTCTAACAAATGTGTTACTATATATTCCTTCCTTTTTTTTTTTTTTCTATTTGAACAAAATTTTTTATCTGTATATTTTTTTTTTATTTTAATTTATTTCTGATAAAATTTCTGTTTTTTTTTTTTTTTTCTTAATAAATTGTCTGTGTATTTGTTTTTATTTAAAAAAATATTTAATTTCATTTTTATTTTGAAATGTGTTAAAATATTTTTTTTTTCCTCTCTCTCTTTTTAATTTTTTTTTATTTCTTTCAACTAAATTGTTCCCATATATTGTTTTTATTTGAACAAATATTTTTTCTTATATATTATATTTTCTATTTCTAACAAATCTGTTCCCATATATTCTTTTTATCTCAATAAATTTGTTATATATTTCTTTTTTTATATTCCAACACAATTTATTTCCATATAGTTATTATTTCAACAAATTTGTTACTATGTATATGTTTTTTCTATTTGAACAAATTGTTTTCCTATACATTCTTTTTTTTATTTCAACAAAATTGTTTGCATATATATTCTTTATTTATTTAAACAAATTATGTTCCCATATGTTATTTTTATTTTAACAATATTTATTCCTATATATTCTTTTTTTTATTTTAACAAATTTGTTACTATGTATATGTTTTTTCTATTTAAACAAATTATGTTCCCATATATTCTTTTTATTTCATCAAATTTTTTTAACTATATATTCCTTTTTATTATTTTAACAAATGTGTAACTATATGTTCCAATTTGTAACATAATTTTTTTTAATACATATTTTTTTCTTTATTTGAACAAAAGTGTTCCCATATTTACTTATTTTTGAACAAAATTTTTATCTATATATTTCTTTTTAACAAATATATTCCTATATAATATTTATTTCAACAAAATTATTTCTATATATTCCTTTTTTCTATTTTAAAAAATTTGTTTAACTATATATTTCTTTTTTTATTATTTCAACTAAATTATTTCTATATATACTTATTCATTTGAACACATCTTTTTCCCTAAATATTTCTTTTTTTTATTTCAACAAATATATATCAATATATATTCCTTTTTTTTTTTCTTAATGAATTTTTTTTAATAAAGTTTGTCATTTTTATTTTTGAAATGTGTTTAAATATTTTTTTTTTCCTCTCTCTTTCTCTTTTTTTGTTTATTTTATTTCAACTAAATTGTTCCCATATATTTATTTTTTTAACATAATTTCTTATCAATATAATTTCTTTTTAACACAATTGTTGTTATATATTTCTTTTTTTCTATTTCTAACAAATGTGTTACTATATTTACTTATCATTTCACCAAATTTATTTATCTATATATTCTTTTTTTCTTATCAAATTTTTTATCTGTATATTTCTTTTTTTCTTATCAAATTTTTTATCTGTATATTTCTTTTTTTTATTTTATCAAATTTATTTGTATATATACTTATTATTTCAACAAAATTGTTCTTATATATACTTTATATTTTAACATATTTATTTCCATATATTCCTTTTTTATATTTGAACAAAATTATTTCTATATATTCCTTTTTTTTTATTCCAATACAATTTATTCCCATATATTCTTTTCTATTTCAACATAATTTTTTTAACTATATATTCTTTTTATCTCAATAAATTGTTTCTTATATATACCATTTTTTTTATTCATCAAATTGTTATAACTATAATATTTCTTTTATTTCAACACAATTTTTTTACTATTATATTCTTTATCTCAATAAATTTGTTCTTTATATTCTTTTTTTTTTTTATTTTAACATATTGTTTTTCATATATATTCTTTTTTTCTTAACAAATTTATTTATCTATATATTTCTTTTTTCTATTTGAACAAATTTATTTCCATTATGTTTCTTTTTTATTTCAATAAATATTTTTATCTATATATTTCTTTTTTTTATTGTAACAAATTTATCCCATATATTTACTTTATTATTCAACTAAATTGTTCCAATATAATTCGTTTTATTTCAACAATATATATCTATATTACTTATATTTAAAAAATATATTTCTATATTCTTATTATTTCAACAAAATTATTTACACATATTTTTTTATTTTAACAAATTTGTTACTATATATTCCTTTTATTTTAACATAATATTTCTATGTACATATTTCTTTTTTCAACAAATGTGTAACTATATATTCCATATTTTAACATAATTTTTTTAACTATATATTCCTTTTTTATTTTAATAAATATATTTATATATAGTTATTATTTCAACAAATATTTTTATCTATATAATTCTTTTTTTTATATCAACAAATCTATATCAATATATATTCCATTTTTTAAGAAAGTTTTTTTCTTTATATACCTTTTTTCTTTTTAACAAATTTGTTACTATGTATATCTTTTTTCTATTTAAACAAATTATGTTCCCATATACCTTTTTCTTATTTCAACTAAATTGTTCCCATATATTCCTTTTTATTTAACCAAATTTTTTTTTCCATATATTCTTTTTTATTTTAACAAATTTGTCACTATGTGTATCTGTTTTTAACATAATTTCTTATCAATATAATTTCTTTTTAACATATTTCTTCTTATATATTTCTTTTTTTTTATTTCAACAAATATCTTCCTATATATTCCATTTTTTAACAAATTGTTTTATCTATATATTTTTGTTTTTTATATTTAAAACAAAGTTGTTTTCCTATATATTCCATTTTTTAACAAATTTATTCCCATATTTACTTATTATTTCAACTAAATTATTTCTATATATTCCTTTTTTTTTTTTTTAATTATTTTCTGATAAAATTTCTGTTTATTTATTTTAAGTGAATTATATATATATATATATATATATTTTTATTTCAACGTAATTTTTATGTTAATAATTTTTATTTCAATGAATTGTTTTTATATTTTTTCTAATAAAATTTGTTCTCAGTTTTTATTTCAATTGTTTTTTATTTTGTATTTTTTATCAAATTTGTTATCTATATATTTCTTTTTTATATTTAAACAAAATTATTTACACATACTTTTTTATTTGAACAAATTTGTTTATCTATATATTTCCTTTTCTTTATTTCAACAAATTTATTCCCACATATACTTTTTATTTTAACAAAATTTTTTATCTGTATAATTTCTATTTAAAGAAATTATGTTCCCATATATTTCTTTTTTTCTATTTCAACTAAATTTATTTCCATATATACTTTTTATATCAATAAATTTTTTAATCTGTATAATTTCTATTTAACAAATTTATTCCTATATATTCCTTTTTTTTTTTATGTAAATATTTTTTGTGTATTTTTTTTCTTTCATAAAATTTCTCATTTTTTTTATTTTAACTGAATTTTTTTTTGTGTATTTGTTTTCTAATAAAATATTTTCTCATTCTTTTATTTTAACTGAATTTTTTTTTTATATTCTTTTTTTCATAAAATTTCTCACTTTTTAATTTTATTTTAACTGAATTTTTTTTTATATTCTTTTTTTTCATAACATTTCTCATTTTTTAATTTTATTTTAACTGAATTTTTTTTTTTTTTTTTTTTGTTTGTTTAAATAATTTATATTTTGAAATTTTTCTGAAATTATTTTATCTCTTTTTTTTTTTAAATTCTTTTCTTCATAAAATTTCTCATTTTTTTATTTATATTTTTAAAATTTCTGACATTATTTTATTTTATTTTAACCTTTTTTTTTTTTTTTTTAAAAAAAATATGTTTCCATATTTCATTTTTTTTTTTTACACACATAAATACATATATTAAATATATATAATACATATCGAAACGTAACACATATATATAAAACATATAAAAACATACAACCACACATATAACACTTACCTTCATATAATAAAACAACAAAAAACCGATCGCTCCTAAAACAACTCCACTTATTCCCACAGGAGGAAGGGTAGATGTCACCAGGTTATTGGGGGTTTTACCACTAGATGGGGGGGTTATTGGTGATTGGGGGTTTTTTTGTCCACCGTTTGATCCTGAATCTGGCAGAACAGGTGGAGGTTTTTGTGGTGTTGGGGTAGTACTATGAGTTGAGGTATCATTCTGTTGAGTATTTCCAGGGGTCAAAATTTTCCCTATCGCATCTTTTGCTTGTTGAGCTGTTGTTCTTATAGATTTGGCAACATAGTCCACTGTATTGTTTATTGTTTGTGTAGCTTTTTTTACAACTTCTTCATTTGATAGTACGGTATCGGTAACGTTACGTGCTATAATTGTAGGTTCGATAAATGCAGGTATTCTCGGTTGTAGCCATCCAATACCTATTTTGTTGATCCAACTAAATCCAGGTATACGAAATTTTGGCCACAAGAAATTAAACGATGGTCCACCACTATTAGCAGGATCTTGACTACTATTACCACCTTGTGTTCCATCTGGACCAACACTTCCACCATTTGGATCAGTATTTGTAACACTAGATGAACCAGGGTTTTGTGGTGATGGTGTTTGACCGGGGTCTTGTCCCGGTTGGTTCTGGTCTTTACTACCACCTGGTTGCGGCTGTTGACCACTACTGGCTGGATCAATTGGTTGCGGCTGTGGATGTGGCGCTCCCGGTGGACCTGGTTTTGGTACCACTTGTGATGTCACACACCCACACTTACTTTCATACCCACTTGGGGGATATTCCAACGATTGTGGTATTTTACCACTATTTGGTTGTTGTTTTGACACTTCACTCATGCAATCGCAGTTTTGAGTAGTGGAACCACTAGGTAAACCACTAGTTGGACACGCTTTTTCTAACTTTTTGTGTAAAAAATCTCTTGCACTACTTGAACTGGTCGCATCAGTATCTTGTTTATATGAAGATTTTTCTTTATCAAATTTGCTTTTTTGTTTATCATATTGGTCTTTCCATTTTCGTATAAATTCTTTATAATTATTACACGCAGTTTCGCAATCGTTACAATTTGCACATTGTCCATTACCTTTACATTGCTGACACTTGTCCTCCAATTTCCCCAACTCCCTCCTGTAGTGACCACAGTAATCTTCCCCCCATTCGGCAAACCATCTCAAAAACTGGTGTGCAGTGCCACTATCACGGGTGTCTGCCACGGGATACGTGGTATCACTAGGTATAGTGTCACAATTTGCTAGTGGTTGGCCACTATGTTTGAATCCACATTTCATTGCTTCCCAGACACATTGTTGGTTTTGTGTCCAAAATTCTTTACGCTTTTTATCTATATTAGTTGTGTCTCCATTTGCTATTATTTCTTTAATTTTTATTTCGGTCCCCTGTTTATCATGTTCTAAATTATCATATCCTATAATTATATCTCTTAAATCAAAAAAACTATATTTCATTGCTCTACAAGCTTCAACATCATATTTATATTTATCTGAGCTGGTGCCATTGCTAGCTTTTTCTTTATAGTATTCTCCTAAATTATATCCTTCTGTTGCTGCTACTTTCATTAATTGTTCTCTCAAAGTTTTTTCATTTTCAACTTTTGGATTTCCAGATTTTCCATCCAAATCTTTAAAACATATTCTTTGTCTTCTAGGAGGGATATATACATTTGGAGATAATCCACTTTTCTTATATTCATCATCATCAATGTTTTGCCACCTAATCCCCTTTCCTTGTTGTGTCTCTTCCGCTTCCTTTTTTAATCCCTTACAATTACTTTGTCCCGAAATCTCCCCATATTGGTTTTCTTCTATGTATTTCTTGCACCCACAATACACATCGGCATCATAATACGACGGCGACGACGACGTACTTAACGCGTTGATGTTTTCTTCCACTTGTTTGGCACCACTAGATGGTGGAGTACCACTTGAATTGTCACCACATGTGAAAGATATATATTTTTTTAAGTATTTGGTAGCATCTGGTTCACTATATCCACTAGTGGTTGCTTTTTGTTCTGTATAGTATTGACTTTGTTTATCCCAATGTTCTTTTCTCTCATTCATAAAGTCTGTGTATGCTTGACATTTTTCAGTACACTGTGCGTTATCACATTGAAAATCTTTCTCACCAACTTTTTTACATGTGGCCACAACTTCCTGTAATTTTGTGTGTTTTTGTTTACAGTAATCGTCGTACCATTCGGTGAGCCAGCGGAGAAATTGTGGTCGTTCAACAAATTTATCGAGTTTGGTTTTACCATCAAATGTGACTTCACTGTATTTGTTTTGTTCTTCGAGTTTTGTTTTAATCTCTGGTTTCATTTGTTTTGTTTGGTCATCATAACTTAAAGCACATAACATAGCTTCCCATACTTTTTCTTCAATAGATTCCCACCAGGTTTGAGGTTTTTCATCTTCAGTTTTGCTACTATATATTCCATTTGTTTCGTTCTTTAAAATATCTTTTACTTTTTTCCCTATATCTTTATTTTCTGTATGTTTACCTAAATCTTTTTCTGTTATTAAATCATGAAAATCACTATAAGTATAGAACATGGTTCGTAAAAAATCAGGAGGAATTTTTCCTTGTTCTTTTAATTCTTTTTCTAGTTCATCTTTGCTTTTTGGTGGAGTTCCTTTTTCTTTATCTTCTTTATATTTTTTCCATAAAAAATATGTTTCTAGTGATACAGATTTCATCAAAGCATTCTTTAATTTCTCTTCTTCTGTTTTACCTGTTACAGTATTCAAATTTTGTAAATAATGAATACACATTTTTTTACGTCTAGGAGGCATACAAGGTCCATTAATACCAGTTTTAAACTGACCTGCATCACAATCCCAAGATGTTTCCTCTTTTTCATTACAACCTCCACTACTTTTTCTTGTGTTATCATTTTCCGAAACATATTTGTCTATTTCACACTGTGTTCCCGTCCCACCAGGATTGGGATGACTAGGATTAGGGTTTGGCATAGGTCTAGCCGGTGGTGTACTACCACCATGTGATCCACCACCGCCTTGTGGTGCGTCAGGTGCCTGTGGTTTAACACCACCTTGTGATGTACCACCTTTACCAGTGGAACCACTATTTGTTGTATCCTCCTGGCAATCACATTGGTCCTTATATTGAGTTTTTGGAAGATCATCTAAAGATTTTGGTGTATCTGTACCACTATTTGACGTCGCTTGTGACGAGGGGTGTTTCATACAATTATCGTGCAAACCAAAAAATTCCAGTTGTTGATTTAAATATTCGTGAGCATTTTTCGACGATTCCACAAAAGGAACATCCTCATATGGTTCTTGTCCTTTAACATCATTAAAACGTTTGCTTTGTTGTTCATAATCTTTCTTCCATTTATCAATAAATGCTGTATATTCTTTACATTCGTTTTGGCAAGGGTCACAATTTTTTTTATCCTTACATGTAGCTTTAGTATTAGTACTACCACTACTACTAATCTTACATGTCTGGCACTCTTTACGTAATTTTGCTAATTGTTCTGTGTATTTTATACAAAATTCATCACTCCATTCAGCAAACCATCGTAAAAATTGAGGAGCACTATGAGTATAAAGCACATAATTAGCTATTTCAGATTTTAATGTATCAGGGTCATATTGGTTTTTATATTCGTAGTTTTTAGTAAGTTCGTTCTGCACATTGCTTTGTTTGCTTTTATCACTTACAGCATGTGATAGACCACATAACATCCCTTTCCAAATATCTGGACCATTAGCATCCCACCATTCATCAGGTGATTGGGTACCAGGTTGGCCATTTGGTTTAAGAATTTTATTTATATTTTCTATTGCGTCCTTCACATCTTTATTATTATCATCTTTTTTTGATATATCTGTGTTTAAACATAAATCTTTCAAATCTCCATAAGTAAAGAACATAGAACGTAGAAATTCAGGAGGGATATGCCCATTTTTTAATTTTTCGTCAAAACCTTTACCTTTCCCCCTACCATACGTTATATAGTACTGCCATGCCAAGAACGTTTCTGCCGCGGCGGTTTTGATGAACGCTGTACGCAACTCCGATTCACCACTCATATCTTCTTTCAAGTATGCTATACATAGTTTTTGTCTTCTGGGAGGCATACATGCTCCTTGGTCACCACTACGTATAAGATCTTGTTTATCTTTTTTAGTACATTCCCACTTAGGATATTCCTCACCTTGTTTTTTTCCTTTATCATATTTTTCATTACAATGATCTATTGCACCAGTCGTTTGGTCTTTTTTCGCCATTATTTCTTTAACAATTGTACACGCGTCTTTCCCATTTGATTTCGGTGGTCCTTTTGGTGTTGTTGGTGTCTGTGATTCACATTGTTGTTTATAATCTTTCGGATGATCCTTAAAAACGTTCGTGTCGTCACTACCACTCGTAGTGTTTCCGAATTTCGTTTGTGTCGTATCGTTGCAGTACGTTCCCCCGCCCATAGATGTCACATACTCAGACAGGGTATTATACGTGGTATTATCTTTTTGGGGACCATCACAAAGTTTACTACTGTCTTTCTCCTTCACTTTATTAAAAAATTCATCATTTTGTTTTTTAATCTCGTCATTAGGAGTACCACTACCACTATATAATTTATTGTATTGTGTTTCTTGATCTGTCCACTGTTGTTTCCAATCATCTACATGTTTTTTATACACTCCGCACATACCTGAACACATAGAGCATGCTACTTTTTGTGTTTCGCTGTCTGGTTTGCCTTTGTTTTTCTCTTTGGCCTTTTGACAAGCTTTACAATTAAATTTTAGCCACCAGTAGTTCCGTTCCAATTGTTTGCAGTAACTTTCGGACCATTCGGTCATCCATCTCAGTCTTTGTGGGATATAATCGTCGGGCGGAACATACGACTCGCGGCCACAACTCACACGTTCAAACCGTTTGTTTGTGGTATCACTCGATGGTACATATATGTCCGCTGTTGTGGGCGCGCTACACGTCATGGCACGCCACACCTGGTCGCGGTTGGCCGACCACCAGGCCTCACGTAATGTGGTATATTTGCCGCCACTGGTGTCGTTATATTTGGTTTTAGTGGTGGTATCATTAATATTTTCGTGAATCTTTTTAAATATGGATTTCAAATTATTTTCCAAATTTTGCATATCTGTGTTTTTCTCCCACAAATCCCTCCCCCTAATTATATCTCCCAGATCTGCAAAACTGTACTTCATAGCATTACATATACCTGGAATATCACTTTTGCTACTAAGTTTGTTTACTATATCGTCGCCTTCATATTTGGCGGCAAGTAACACGTCACCAAGGAACGAGTGGTTCACACTAGCGCCACTGAGACCGGTAGCACCATTCACATCTAAATTTTCTAAATTGGAAGTACACATATGACGTCTACGAGGTGGAAGTAAAACACCGTCATGTCCATCTCTTAATTTTCCTTTATCCTCTTTCCATTCTTGACCTATAATAAATCTCTGGTTATCTGTGCCTGTTCCTTTACCTTTACCCGTACAAGGTCCATGATGTTCACCTGTACCAGGATCAGTTTTAGAAGTATAGCTTCGAACATCATTACCATGTTTTTTTAATTCAAAGTCACAATAACCATCCATCTTCAGTTGTGGTGCTTGACTATGTTTAAATTTCGCTTTTGACAAATCACCTCTCAAACCACTACTACCAACCACACTCATCTCGGCCTCATATTGTTTGCTGTTTGCCGCATCAAGAATTTTGTTCCCCGTACATGTGGGTGGTGTAGGCGGTTTTTGTACACACGTACAATGGGATGTATATTTATGGGGGTGGTCACGAAACGCGTAGTTGTCGTTACCACTATTCGCAGCAAAATCATCCTGTTTACTTTGGTTGCAATCACTTATCAATCCTTCTTCTTTCAAATATTTCCCAGCATTTTCATATTTACTATTATTTTGACCAGTAGTAAAATTTTGTAAGTATGTTACCACAGGTTTCTCTTGTTCTGTAGCATTCCTTCCACCATTTTGTTTTGCTTTGTCGTATAATGTTTTGTATTTTGTTTCTTGTTTTTCCCATTCTTGTTTCCATCTTGCTACTTCTTTTTTATATTTTTCACATTTATCGTGACATTGCATACATTCTGTACCCTTTTTTTCACATGTTGGTATGGTACTACCAGTAGTACTACTAGGATTACAGCCCCCACATGATTTTTCCACCTCGTCGTAGTGTTTTTTCTGTGTGACACAATAATGTTCCCCCCATTCGGTTAGCCAGCGAAGAAACTGGGGTCGTTCAACAAACTGTGGTAACGACGTGCCACCAGTGGGACTACCGCCAGTGGTATCAAACTTCACTTCATTGTAGCCATATGTGGATTTGAGTTTTTCTTGAACACCTGATCGTTCCGCGTCGTTTGTGATCCCACTTGTGTGTGATAACCCACATAACATCCCTTCCCATATATGTTCGGCGTTACTATTCCACCAGGTTTGACGTTGTGCGTCATTAACTTTGCCACCATTTGTAAAAACCTTATCTATATTATCTCTTGCATCTTTCACGTCACCACTAAGTTTACCTATATCTTTATCTAAACATAAATCTTTGAAATTTCCAAAAGTATACATCATTTGACGTTTAAATTCAGGAGGAATATTTCCTTTTTTTAATTCCTCTTCTAGTTTTTTTGCTCTTTCTTGATTTTCGTTTTTTATATCCTCTATGTATTTATCCCATAATAAATTAGTTTCTGCTGCACCTGTTTTAATAAATTCTTCTTTCAAATCTTTTTGTTCAGTACCCTTCATGCTTTTCAAATAATATAAACACATTTTTTGTCTTCTAGGTGGCATGCATGCTCCACCATGACCAGTTTTAAACTCACTTGGACTACAATTCCACGTTGTGCTTGTTTTTTTATTGCAACTATCTATATTACCTTTACTTGTGTCTTTTTTATTAAGTGTTTCCTTCACTATATCACATGGGGTCGAACTATCGCACGCGCACGCCTGTTCATAACCACTAGGTGGATGTTTGAACACATTATGTTGGTCGGTATTGGTTCCACAGAATTTTGTTTGTTTTTCACAAACGTTACCATTTTTTAGTTCTTGCTGTATATATCCTTCTGCAGTAGTATATGGGTCATTTGTTTTATTTCGGTCTTGTAGTTGATATAAAAATTTATTTAAATATTTTTCATTTTCATCCTTACCATCCTTACCTTTACTACTTTGTGCTCCTTGGTAATATTTTAAGTATTGTTGTTTTTGTGTTTCCCAATCTTTTTCCCATTTTGCTATTTCCTCTTTATATGCTTCACATTTAGCTCTACATTGTTTACATTTGTCGGTATTACATGTTGTACCGTTAGTACCCTTTTTACAATCCTTGCACAGTGTTTCCAAATCCATATAGTGTTTCTTTTGTGTTTTGCAATACCACTCGGACCATTCGGTCATCCATCGGAGTTTCTGCGGGATGTAGTCGTCATATGGTGGCACACGAGGATTACTACCATTACATGTGATACCATTTAGTGAACACTTCATAGCTTCCCAGATTTTATCTCTATTAGCTTCCCACCAATGGTTACGTAATTTAAAATATGGTTCTATGTCATCTTTATATGTGGTTCCCTTAACAAGTGTACTTTTAATGTTTTTAAATATGGCTTTCAAATTATTTTCTATTTTTTCCATGTCCTCATTTTCACTCCACAAATCCCTACCTCTTATTATATCTCCTAAATCTGCAAAACTATATTTCATAGCTCTGCATACAGTGTCTTTGTGTTTTTGTTCATCTAGAACATTTGATCCATTCTTTTCTTTATACATACTTATTATTTTTTGTGATTCCTCTTTTGCAGAGAGCAATACATCTCCCAAAAAAGAATTATTAATTTTTTCACCTGTTTGATTTAAAAGTTCACCAGTACCATTATTCAGTAAATATTCCAAGTTAGAGGTACATATATGTCTTCTTCTTGGTGGCATTATAACATCCTTATGTTTGTCACGCATTCCTTTGTCATCCGCTTCCCATCGAACACCTACAACAAATCTGGTATGTATAGATGGACTTGTATCTCCACCTTTTCCTTTACATGGACCTTCATATTTATCCGTAGCACTACCAGTAGTACTACGAATATCATTGGAATGTTCCTGCGTTATAGCACATATGTTTGATAACATACTTTTGTTACCACCTTGCTTATATTGCCCTTCCTCTGGTTTTCCTATCAAAACACTCTCACCAAGATGACCAACATTAACATAATCAGCAGTTAATTCTTGCTTTGCCGCCTGTTGCAACGGTGACGCTATAGTCTCTACCGACTCCTTTGGTGGTTTGCCACTGTTTGCTCCACACGCGGCACTAGAAGAACCAACACTTTGTGGCATACCAGGACGTGGTGGTGCAGCACGCATTTGGCCTTGCAATGTACTACCAGTATTTAGGATTTTTTGACATTCTGGTTGACTATCCTGTTTTGAATAATATTGACCTTGTTCACAAAAACATTTATATCTAATATTACTGTTATCTACTTGAACATTAAATAATTCTTTGTCAGTACAATTACCCAGATCTTTACAGCATTCTGTCATAGTGTTTTTAGCTGCATTTTTGAAAAGGTCTTGTAAATCCTTCACAGATTCATTATTTCCAAATGGTGGTTCAGCACAAATTTTTTTATAATTCTCATAATAAACTTTTGACTCATCTAAAAATTTTGTATATATAGAACATATATTTTTACATTTTTCAGAATTAGCTTTATTGTCATTCTTACAATTTGTTACTATCATTTCTCCTAGATCTTTTTTTAATTTACAAAATTCTTCAGACCATTCCTCGAAAAATCGAATACATTGTGTTTTATTCTCAGGGGATATGTTACAAGGTTTTGAGGTTTTTGGGTGTATGAAATGTGTTTTTTGCCTTTCCTCTACTAGGTTTTTAAAATGTTTGCTCCATTCTTGTTGAAATTTGCCTTTTTCAACTGTACCTTCAATTTGTTTTATTAAACATTGAATTTTGTTTGTTTCATTTTCCTCAACTATATCTATACCTTGTAATAATGTATGGTAATCTTCCATAGTTCGATACCATTCTTTACAAAAAGTTTCATGTTCGGTATCTTGATATTTGTCTTTTATAATATTGCTTAATTTAGTACTTAAACCCTCGACCATATCTTTTGTTAGACCAACTGCAACATTTCCTCTATAGATTTTGGGGTCTACGTTAGTCTGTATCACTTCTTTTAATGCTTTTCCGCTCCTAGTTTCATTTTTAATATATTGAAGATAATCATCTATTCCTTCAACTAATAGTGCTCTTCTTCGTAATGGGACATGTATATCTTTAGAAGTTGTTAGACCACAACCAGTAGGTGGACTTATAGTCTGGATTCCATGTTTGTTATTGTCTAATTCTGGTATATTGTCTTCAACTCTAACATTTAATTTATTACATTTTGTGGATTTTAATACATCTTTTCCTTTAATATCTATTAGTGGTAATGCATCCTTTTCCCATGTATATGTATTCTTATGTGGAACCATTAGTTTACCAATGATTTTTTTAAATATTTGTTCTTGTATATTCTTCCATCCACAAAATAATTCAGCTTCGTCTGTCGCTGTACCTCCGCCACCTCCATTTTTTTTTACATAATTTTTATATATATCCCATGTCCATGCTTTATGTTGAATTTCATATAGTAAAAAATTCAAATAATCAAAATAAACTAATTTGGTATTGGGGCGCTCTCCATGAGTTAAATATTGGATATTTCTCAAAAGACTACTTTTTGCATTAGATTCCGTATTCCCCATTTTCGCAACATAAATATAAATTCTAGGGGGAAGAATACATTAGAAATACAGTGTCAAACATACCTACATACCCACATATATATGTATCACTATCTCTTGCATTTAAAATATATGAGATATTTCTGTTTTTTGCCCACATGTGCCATGGTACTACAAATACAGTGGTATAGCTACGTGGTGGTACGTATATCGTGGCACTACAAATACAGTGGTACAAAATATAGTGGTATATATATAGTGGTATATATATAGTGGTACAAAATATATCGTGGCACTACAAATATAGTGGCACAAATATATAGTGGTACATTCATAATAATATCATTATGAATAGGAATTATAATATCATTATATTCATAATGAAAATATCATTACAAATATACATAATAATATTATAATTAATATACATAATAATATTATTATAATAATGATATTATTATGAATATAATGATATTATTATGAATATAATAATATTATTATGTATATTATTATGTATATTTATAATGATATTATTATGAATATAATGATATTATAATTCATATTCATAATGATATTATTGAAATATACCACTATAGTGTATATATAATAAATATATATATGTATATATTTATGTTTGTAATTTTATATTTATTAGTTTTTCGATGATTTTCTAGTATTATATATATACATATATATATATATATATATATATATATATATATATATATATGTAAGAATACGTATTTTTTTATACATGTATATATATGTATGTATGTAATAGGTATCGATATATATTTTTATATATATATCAAAATTTGTGTTTGTATATTTATTTTGTTCGAAACGTTTTCATATAAAAAACATATAATATATTTTTTTTAAAAAAAAAATACAAAATACAAAAAACAAAAAAATTAAAAAACAATAACAAAATATAAAATATATATATGTTTATATATGTTTATTTCTCTATGTCCTCGTCTCTTCGTGTCGTCTCCTCGCCTCGTGTCGTCTCAAAAATTATATATATATATATAGTATATGTTGTAGATAAAACAAATATATATATATGTATGTATGTATGTATATATATATATATATATATATATGTATATATAATATGAGATACGAAATATATAAGATTTGTATTTTTTTTGTATTTTTTTTTTGTATTTTTTTTTTGTATTTTTTTTTGTATAAGTTGTATAATGTATAATATATATTACGAAATATAAAATATATTTGAATATGAAATATAAAATATATTTGAATATGAAATATAAAATATAATTTATTAGGAAATATAATATTATATATTACAAAATATAAAATAATATGAAATATAATATTATATATTATAAAATATAAAATAATATGAAATATAATTTATTATAAAATATATAAAATAATATGAAATATAATATAATATGAAATATAAAATAATATGAAATATAAAATAATATGAAATATAAAATATAATTTATTAGGAAATATATAAAATAATATGAAATATATATATATTTATATATATACCTATAAACCTATAAACCTATATATATATATATACCACCACGTGATGATATATATATAAAATATATATATATATATATATATATATACCACCACGAAATATAATGACCACGGTATCACCTATACCACAAAATATAATTACCACAGTATCTATTACCACAGTATTAATATTACCACAGAAAATATATACCACAGTATTAATATTACCACGATATGTATACCACGTGATATAATGACCACAATATAAGTGATACCACTACATGCACGTGGTTACATATATATGTGGGTACATATATATGTGGGTACATATATGCACGTGGTATTTATATACACGTGGTAATATGTATATACATATGTATATATATTACCACTGTGTGTTGTCACCACTATGTATATGTATACCACTATGTTTGTACCACTATATGTGTTTCAAATCCACATAGTACGTCCACCACAATATATATGTGGCCACTATATATATATACCACTATATATGTATATATATATATTTATGTGGGTAGTTATTTTTAATATTTTGTGTTACTTTATATAATAATTAATTATTTTTTATTTTTTTTTGGTATACATAGATATTTAATTATGTAATTACATGATGTTATACCTTAGGTTTTCTTTTTTTATAGATTTTCTTTTTTTATACGTATATATATATATAGAACTTCAAATAATTCAATTTGTATGAATTGGAACTTAGGAAATTAATAAACGTCATTTTTTAGGATAATGATACCTATTTGTGTATTTGATTTCATGATTTTCAACATTTAAGGTTTCTACACTATTTTTTTGACGTTTGTGTGTTTTTATTTTGGATGTATATGATTTTTATGCTTTTGATTTTCATATTTTGATATTTGTGTTTTTGGATTTTTAGGTTTTTGGTTTTCATATTTTGATTTTTTAGGTTTTGATTTTTTAGGTTTTGAGTTTTCATATTTTGATTTATTAGGTTTTTGATTTTTTAGGTTTTCATTTTTATGCTTTCGATATTTAGGTTCTGATTTTTATGCTTTTGTACTTTTAGGTTTTGATTTTTATGTTTTTGATTTTGATATTTTGATTTTGAGGATTTGATTTTTATGCTTTTGATTTTTGTGTGTTTAGATTTTGATATTTTCATTTTCATATGTTGATATTTAGGTTTTGATTTTTGTGTTTGGATTTTCAATCATTTGATTTTTTAGGGTTTTGATTTTATTATGCTTTATATTTAGGTTTTTGCATTCTCATATTTTGATATTCTTGATATTTTGTATATATAGTTTTATGGTTTTAAATTTTTCATATTTGGATTTTTAGGATTTGATTTTTGATTGTGTTTGACTAGGAAAACCAGGAGTAAGGGCAATATAAGCAAGGTGGTAACAATAAGTATAAAACTCATATACATCCACAAATAAAAACACACAAACGTCAAAAAAATAAGTGAGAAACCTAATGTTGAAATCATGAAATCAATACACAACAGGTATCATTATCCTAAAAAATGACGTTATTTAATTCCCCTAGTCCCAATTCATACCCCAAATTGAATATTTGAAGTTCTATATATATATATACGAGATTTACGTTAATATAATATGTCAAAATCTTATATAATGTTAGAAAATTATAAATATAGCACTCTAAAAAGGAAATAAGTCAATTTTAGTTGACAAGATTATGAATTCTACTACATAATATAAATATTTATCCTATAAGGAACTGATAATACCCCAAATACATAAATTAATATATATCGGAATATAAAATTGACAATATAAATATAATTCACATTACATATTTATTCTAAAATTTATATCAACTCCTAAAAAAATAAATAGACAAAAGTCTATCTATGAGGAGTATCTCCTACTAAATAATTAATAATTATCCAAATCCATCACATGCAAATTACTAATCCATTTTGACATGTAATTATGCACCTAAGTTATTAAATCTAACCATTTGGTATTATTGTATTTAATTCATTATACTTATATACAGAGTATGTTGTTTTTAAAACTATATTAGGTTAGTAAATAATTAGTGGAACTCCTCTTGTATTATTTTATTATATATGATGAGGTTGACAAGGTAACCTATGTGGATCTTGATAATATTCTATCAAGGGTTATAGGTACCCAAATACAATTATGTACGTATTAACCATATAACTTCTTACAATACCCGTGAATATAGTAAGTCCGACGATTATATCCATGGTGGGAAGCTAGCAGATGGTTACTCTACCGTAAAATGCATTATTATCAAAGGTATTGGATGAATATATTACCTTTGTTTTTTTGTATGAAAAACCTTTTTTAATGAGTTTTATAACATATTACCTAACCTGGAGTCTCTTAAATATTTACCCTAAATAACAATATAATCCTACAACCGTTTCGTCGGCATCTTTAATTTCGTTTTATTATTTTACCCACATTATATATGTACCAAACCTATATAATATAAATAGTAACCACAGTGAAATAAACATCTAGTAAAGATGGATATATCAAATCAAACCCTTTCAAATAATTAATTGTGGTTCATTATATATCACGTACGGTATACATACTGTACGTACATACTTAATACTTATGGTTATATATATATTTCTGGTGTAATATTAATACCTGTGGAGTATATAGAATACTGTTAGGTTAATAATTCTATATATTTTTTATATTAGGTTATGAGATACCCGTGGATTTCTTATTAAAAAAAAGTAATTATACCAAAGAGAATAATAACGCCGAACAGGTAAGGTGAAAATTCCTTTATTAGTTTATATCCATATATGTATAATTTTTTAGTATTTAATAATTTATGTTTATATTTTGATTATTTTTTTTTTTTTAGGTGTCATGATAAGAAATGTATGCAAGCATATTGGAGAGGTGCTAAGGCGTCAAAAATAGTATTCAATAAAAATATATATTATATTTTATATATATACTAATATCATCAACCGTATATTAATATATATTTTAAGTGTCCACACAAACCCTCGTCTTTATAAACTTATTATTTTTTGGTAATTTTTCAAAATAATGTTTTTAGAGATGTTAAAAAAAAAATATATAAAAAACTTATATAATATATAAGGATTTAATATGAATCATATTAAATATTTATAGTGATATATATTTTTTGATTACTTATTTTATATATGCTAATATATAATAAATCGTTACTAATATTAGGTAAATCATTTAATGTTATATTCATATTATATTATTATATGAACATAATAGTTTCCCTATATAAATAATCCTTATATAATTTTTCTAATACAATCGTCATCTTAGTTATATAATAGAGTTGTATTCTATCTAATATAAAATAATCCTAATAGTTATAATGGATTTTCTAATTTGGAAAATAAGAATAAAGAAGAATATGAAAAAAAAATAAATAAAAAAAAATTATGGGTAATATAATATTATTATATAAATATATATGAGAGAAATAAATAAAAAATAGAAAAAATCTAGATAATTTATATTATAAATAAAATTATGAAAAAAAAAAATAAATAAAATATAAATATGAAAATAATCTTATATCTATTATAATATAAAATATATAAATAATTAATTTATATTAATAATATGATTAATATTATAATAAAAAGATAAAATAAAAACTATTATACTATTCAATATATAAATATATAATAATTATATTTATTATAATTATATATTTCATTATATTCATGTAAAGATTGATATTTGTTTTTAGTTATATTTTCATATATATTTTTTTTTATTCATCTAATTTATCTATACTATTTTTCATAAATGAAATTTATTATTTTAGTATTTATTATATTTTTTTTTTTTTTTTTTTTTTGGGATGGGCTCAGGTTTACTTCTACTGATTCCATGTAGATGGTTTAAGAAAATAAATATATTGGCCTATCATTTATACAATTATATTAACATGATTTCAGCAATATGTCATATAAATAATACAAAAAAAAATAAAAATAACCCACAAATAAAAATATAATCTAATCAAAAGAAAAAAACATAGCACTTTTGTAAGGAGTATTTAGATATTCTCCTATCGTTCCACCTTTCTATAAACATGTAAATTACATTATTGACTATTCCCATAAGGAATATTCTTCTCCCATTTCCTCATAAAATCTATCCCAATACATGCGACACAACCATAACCTTATAAGCAATCAGTAACCACAACATGAACCAATCAACTGACCTAAAATATACAATAATTAATAACCAATCTACAGAACATTAAATAATCATTTACATAAATTTGACCCACATTTCCCAATCATAATTCAATTTAGATCGTATATTCGCTACTATATTTGTTATATTCTCTAATCTCAACACATTAACATAATCACGCTATTAATTGCAATGACATATATTAATTTGTCCTATAACCTTAACTTAGTAGTTGCTGTGCAGATAATAATTAATATAAATATCTCTATCTTGAGTAATCGACGATCCGAAAGGGCGCTGAGGGGAACGAAACCCACCACAGCAAGAAACCGAAGAGCACCAATATCAGCAGTAACAAAATTTATAAGATGTTGACAAATCATTATCTGTTGAGATAAATGAATAATTCAAACCCCTATATAGATGGGAAATAATCATACATTTTTTTATTTATATTTTGTTATATTTATGTTAATACTTCTGTATTGCATTCTATCATATTTGTCACTTTTTTTTAAAAATAATTTCACTTAAATGCAATTACAAGCTCATAGCTTAGTCGAGTTCTCTGGTTATTATGGAGTATAAATCGTTTCGATAACTAATATATAAAGAATAATATATTATTACATCACCCCCAGCCACCAATTTTTTGTAATACCATTATACACGAATATAAGTATATAAAAAGATAAACAAATATTTGCTGTGATTAGCTTGCATAAGCTAATAATCTGTTTGAAATGAAGAATCTAGCAATTGCTTCAAAGCTAATCTGGATTTTGATGATTAAACCAATAATTAATAAACAGCATTGTGCAATATATATCTGTTTTTATAAAAAACGTCAATATCTCAATATTCGAATGTATTAAATATCACAAACAAATAAACGTAATTGTTTATCAAGTTGAACTTGTAAGAATAAAAACAACTTTTCGTCAAATTCCATTTTGGATACATGTTAGATTAAATAATTTATGAATTAAACTTCCTAATTAATCTCTAAGAAAGTTTTCATTATTGGACATGTTGTATATATAATATACATAAAACATTTTAAACCATATACTTACTTAATAGTATAAAACAAACACCGTAACCATTTAAATTAGGTACATTTTCTATAGCTTTTATAATAAATATATCTACTAATTCCTATATGGTTTATGATATATCTATCAAATCATTTTTTTATTAGAAATTAATTCAAATATAGAAATCAACATCGAATAAATAAGATCTACTTAATAAGAAATTAATATACAACAGTAAATCTATCAAATATAATGGCAGGTCATAATACCTATTATCACATGATTTCTTGACATATATTTTTAACTATTAATAATACTACAAGAACATGTTATAATAATTCATCAACTACATTCTTAATTGTTTTATTATTTTCGTTAGAACCACTACAACATCCCAAAAAAATTATTAATAAAGTAAGGCTTCTACAAATATATTTCATCCAATTATGAAAAATATATTAATAATTAATATATAATAAAAGCTTATAGATGGTATTAATTATCCTAATTAAAATTTATATTACTTACATTTGTACGATATGGAATATATTATCACTCAAATTAATATCATATTATATTCCATAATATATCTATTACACTTTCTCTATGTCAATAGACATATTAATATTATCAATCATAATAAATTCAAAATAATTACTACATTCTACAATATTTGATATAAATCTATTTATAATAGTTAAAAAATCATCGGAATATAGCAATCTTTAAAAATTTAAATCTATTAGATACATTTGTTGATTCATAATTATATTATAAATATATTACTAACTATTATTTCTAATAATATTAATATTATTAATTTTAATTATATGTATTATTATAAGTATTTAGAATTAATAAAATATGATGTTAAAATATTTAATTTATATATATATTTGTAATGATATTATCTATATAGCAATTAATTAAAGAGCATATATATATGAATTTAATTATAATGTACCATCATTAATTCATATATATTAATTTTATTAATCTCTATCTGATTGAATGTACCACTATATATTTGTGCCCCCCCCACCCCCCCCCCCTCCACTAAATACAAAAATCCTGCTTAGTTTTTAAATATTATTTGTAAGCACGCCAACGATAACACAATCCTATTCTTTATTGTTATACACACTATAATTCATTAATTTATACCTACTAATCATTATTATTTATTTATATTACTTTATACCTAATACATATTGCTAGAGGACCAAACTGTGTCAATTATATGTCTAATCGAGCCACAGGCCTATTTTAATTATTGTACTCCACAATTCGAATTTACTATACCCACTGTATTGTAAGTACTGTACTTCTCTAATCACATGGGCATCATATCGTGGAGCGCAAAAATTACCCAGATTATAATAATTATATTTCACGGTATAAATTTTACAATTATGCAAGGTAGAATAGTATGAATATTCATTCTAGCATACAACTTAATAGATATGTATCTGGGATAGGAAATGCTTACGAGTAATTGTTTCGTATTCACATACTATGTTTAAAAACCTTTGTTATTCCTGTCCTTTTCTCAATGTATTCCCTCCTACTCCCTATCTATACATAATCTACATTGACGATCTCTCTCATTTTT